>NW_007253090.1:60582-75686 GCF_000164805.1 Carlito syrichta
GTTCAACATTCGTAAAACCATAAATGTAATTAAATACATCAACAGATGTCAAAACAAAAACCACATGATTATATCATTAGATGCAGAAAAATCTTTTAATAAAATCCAGCACCCCTTCTTGATAGAAATCAAAACTTTTCAAATCTTACTGAGAAATCACTAGCAGAGACCACTGGAGTGCAGGTGTCCTTCAGGGCAGAGATAATGGGATAGAAATTTAACCCAAAGAAATAACACAAAGGGATGATTAACAAGGATAAATTGTAATTAAAGCTTTATAACAGATACAAACATAATTGTACTTTAATGGTGATAAAAGGTCTAATTAAAAAAGTGAGTAGAATTTAATAAGTTCTAAAGGTAATCAAACAAAGACAGACAAGCAATGCACATGAAGTTGTTTGAGACTTTTATTTTTGTCATATTACCCTCATATTGCCAGTCTGGAGTAAAAAGTACAGAGTCATCAAAGGAAACAGATCAGAAAAAAAATGAAAGAAAGAAAGGAAGAATGAATATATGTACATATTAGTGAGCTATTTAAAGATATAAAAAACATTATGCAATAGCATACACATCACCTAATGACTTGGGAAAATGGAATATACATTACCTTTTTATCACATTATGTAATTCTAATATAATATTAGCACATTAACTTGATAATACACATCATTAACTTTTAAAAAACTATCAGAGGTAAATTTTAAAATGGCGTAAAGTACAGTTATGTTCCTCATGAAAGGGTAAATACAAATTACATATGAAATACCTAAATTTCCTATGTGAAAAAACCTTAGAACAATGCCTATCAATCAGTAGTTATGATTAATTTGCTATTTCAAACATTGCTAGTACCCGGCCAAGTGGTAATGAACATAAAAATAGTATCATGAATTATAATATCCATGACAATTAAAATATGAAAGCTTTGAGTACAAGATGTCAAATGAACATTTCTGAGACATAAAGTACTCTCACAGGAGGAACTCAATGAGGCTGATAGGGCTGTGTTATACAGTAATGTGTACATAGCACAATCCTGTATAGCAGAGCAGATTAATTTTGCTTAAAGCCATTCAAATAAGTATGCTATCTGAAAGATGATGTCAGAGTTTATTTACTTATAAAAATTCTGCTATTTATTACATGCATGAGCATGAATAATAAGACCTTTGGTAAATACTACTCTATAATGTAAAGTATATGCTCTCATATGAAACAAAAACTGAGATATCTATAACTTTTCTCTATTAATTCTTGTCAATATTCAAGGATTTCCAAAATATATTTCCAGATCTAAACTATCTCAGACTCATTATGTTTTTCCTCTCCTTTCTATACCACCTAACATAGCTCTGCACCTCACAATTTGTCATTTCTACTCTTGCAGTAAAGTCCTCGCTGGTATCCAGAAGCCTTGTTCTCAACCTGTGTATATCTATTCTTTTCATGTTAATTTTTTCTTGCATCAAAAGGTAAAATAATGACATTCTTTTGCACAAAACCCTTATATGTTTCCCTTAGAGTTAAGAATAAAAATTTAGGATAACATTCAAAGTTTTTCACATGGCCTCAACCTTCATTACTTAGAATTAAGCAACCTATCTTTAGTCACTTACTCAGGCTGGAATGTATCTTCTATTTTTAGGGAAAATTGGATATAATATTTCTTTTTGTTGTTGTTTCTTCCTAGAAAAGTTTTGCTTCTCTTTTTAGAATTAGATATTTCTCCTATTTCATAAAACCTTGAAAAATCTCCGAACCAAATTTTCTGTCACTTCTATGTTCTGATAATATTGTTTATCTAGTTTTTCCTTCATGTATGCATTTAGAACTTATTCATTCATTCAGTCAAATGGGTAGATTAATTGTTGTGCTCTGATCATCAGAATAAAAACAATCAACAGCTCCTTTGTTCAAGGATCTTGGATAGGAGGAATAGAGATAGAACAACCAAGACGCAAACAACCACAAAACTATAATGTAATGTCAGATATATGGAGTCAAATCTTTAAAACATTTTCTCATACAAATGACTAAAAGAAACAAGAGGCAGTACATGTGGAGTGAAAATTGGATAGCTAGATGACAGAGGTGATTCATGAAGAAGAGAAAAAGAAAACCTGATCAGTTCTCAAAGAATCTAACTCTTGAATGATCAAATATCACTGTATCATTGTGTTTGAGAGCAGTTATATTTTGATATTCTTTGCACACATGCACACACACACACTCTCACACACACACATGCCATGGTCTTATTTAAGGCTATGATAGGTATAGAAAATGGATTTACAAAGTATCTATTTTATTGTAAATATTGGTAGAGATGTATTTAATCAATGATGTTAAGGGCAGGCCGAATGAAAGAAAATAAGTGAGAGGTTTGGGATAAATATTTTAAAACTATTCATCAGTAAATTACCAATAGCATTAAAGATAGACTTTATCTGTGTAGCTAACTCAAATATGACTTTTCTTATTTCTTACCTAATTCTCCTATCTTTCCCAATTTCATAGTTAATTCTCTAGTCATACCAAACCAAACTTATGTTTGCTACACCAACTGCTAAAATGTACTTTCTCCACTTCTTACCTGGTTATTCTTCTTTCAATAAACTACCAAGGTTCTACCTCTTCTAGGTGTCCTACCTCTTTTAGAAAATCTTCCCTGTTGTCATACTGGATTCAGTGCCTCTTTTTGTATTCCTGCAGTGCACACTGTATACCATTGGATTAACTACTCCACTGGAAAACACTAGAGTGACTTTCTCTCTCACAAGAGGTTCTTCAGAGAAAGTCTGCATCATAGTCATCTTGGAAATTTCAGAACTTGAAAAAGCTGATCCTGAAGGATCATTTGTTGAGTTTTTCCAAACTGCAGTCTGCCAAGCTACAATCTCCCACTGAAATCATTCCATAAGTGCTGCTCAGGAGTCTGTCCTCACCACTCTCCCCTGTGTGGCTGAAGCTGCCAAGGGTAGGGGCTAGTTAATTTTCCAATCAGACTAATTTAGATGATCCTTACTTGCATTCTTCCAGCAGATTCCACATCTCACCAATAAGATATTTATATGTATAACAGAGGCTTCTGGATCAATATAAAAATAATTAAAACATTTTGTTGAGCCTCACAGCAATAATGAAGATATTAGCCAGACACATAAAATAATCTATTAATAACATTGTTCACAACAAACTATTTGCTTTGAAATGATGCATTTATGAAAGTATAATTAATTAGTGTGAGATGCACAACAGCCAGTATATTCAGAATTGTTTTGAAAAGAAAGAAATTCTGGGTGGAATAGCCAGGGATATATTATGTATGCAAAATACCCAAATGGAGATCAAAGTGAAGACTAGAAAACAGTTTAGAAGATGGGGAGTCTGTTCTCTGTGGTCTATGAATCTGTCTGACACAGAGATATCAAGTTAGCTACTGATAGTGGTACTTTGGAAAAGGATGTCCTTAATCTATTTAATTTCACTCATGACTGTCCTGGTTGAATCATAAATTGATCGTTTTTCTTGCCCAACATTTCTAACCTTTTAAGACGTTGCCTATTTCTCATATTCAATTTGTTGTAAAGCACAAGGTATGAACACCAATATCTGAATGCTCAGTGTGATTTATTTCTGCAAATCTGCCACTAGTTGAAAATAAACCACACATTTTAAAATAATCTTATGGGATGTATTGAATTTGAAACCAAAAAGAAGAATTAAAAAGAGATGTAATGACTGGTTTCAAAGCTACAAAACTTGTGATACTCTGCTTTATTGTAGCCTGAAGCTTAAGAGCATGTTACAGACAAGCCAGACAAAGATAATAATTGAGAATTTTCCAAATAAGCTCATTACTTACCAAGAAGAGGGGGCAGATCGGAATCAAAACTCTATTTCCACCTTAGTCTGGTTTCAAAACTTTCTTTTAAAGCCAATCAATGCATTTTCAATACAACTTCAAAGGTATTCAAGTTTTAATAACTATATTAACATGGTAATTTCCACCTATATGTCAATGATTTACATGTTGTATTTCCTACAGAACTCTCTTCTGAGTCAGGGTCCCATTGCTCAAACAATTTCTGCACTTGTAATTTCAAAACTGTCTTAAAGTTAGCACTTCATATTCAATTTCTGTTGCCATCCACAGCCCAAACTTGAATACTTCCAGTATGTATTATTTTAAGCAAAGATAACTTTACATCGGACTGTAGAAACTAGAAACTGGGAAATAATCTTTCATTCTACCGACCCTTCTAACTCTTTAGCTTTTCTAAATGAATTAGTCAATAATCTTGCATTTAGTTCCTGTTTTTTTGTTTGCTTGTTTTTAACTTTTTAAAAAAATTTTAAAGTTGTGGGGTATAATTCAGGGTTAGGTTTCTTTGTTTTGTTTTGTTTTTGAACCTCTGGTCTTATTGTGTTACCCAGGTTGGAGTGTTGTGGCATGATCATAGATCATAACTCACTGCAGCCTTGAACTCCTGCGCTCAAAGGATCTCCCCACCTCATCCTCCTGAGTAACTGGGACCACAGGCATATCACTATGCCTAGCTGAATTTTTTTTAGAGACAGTGTCTCCCAATGTTGCCAAGGCTGGTATTGAACTCCTGGCCTCAAGCTATCTTTGTGTTCACCCTCACCTGGATTACACGTGAGCCACAGAACCAGACCTGAATTTATGTCTTGAGAAAAGCTATCCATATCCACCCACTGCTTTCAATCTGCAGTAATACCACACTAATCATGTCTTTTGTCTAATTAAGTAGGTTTTCCAAACTATTCTACTTATGGTCGATCTTGACCCTTCTCTAGTTTAAACTTTTAATCTTTAATCAGAGTAAATTTTATAACCTGCTTTTGTCAAAATAATTTACCACTTATTTTTAAGTTATAAATTAAAATATTTGCATGACCTACAACTCACTGCATGATATGATCTTAGAACAAAATTCAGGAGATTTTATATGGCCTACAAGAGCCTACATAACATGGCTCTATTCTTTCTTTCCTGTTTTACCTATTTTCATGCTCAAATTTATTCCTAGGCAACTCATTTTTGCTCTTCAGACTAGGTAAGCTTCCTTGATATATATTCTTATAACTCTTTGCCTCATAATATCAATTTATAATTATATGTTTTTTCATGGACAGAAAACTCGGTTACATCCCAGACCTTGTTTCTATTCTGGGGGTGGTGTCCCCAGAGTGTAAATCCTGGCACATACTTGATTCTAAGCAATTATCTACTGAATGCAAGAATGAAGGGCCTCAACCAAATTTGAAATAATAAAATGACAAAATAAAACCACTCAATAACTTAATCTTCCTTTTTTCTTTTTTATCTTTGAAATGTTATTCCCAAATATGTGTATAGCAGGTCCTCAAAGCACATTGCTTCATTCAATGTAGTTTGATTATAACTTGAAGAGAAAAAAATTACTTCCAGCCAGAGCCACAGTCTATTTGGAGTTTCCACACTCTACCCATGTCTTCCTGGGTCTTCAACAGATACTCTGTTTTCCACCTACATTACAAAGCTATGCCCATCATGTTCATAGACCTTGTCTAAGTTGTCCCAGTGTGAGTGAGAGTGGGTGTGTCTGATTGTGCCCTATGATTCTCTGCAATGGGTTGGCAACCTTGCCAATGTGGGCTCCCCCCCGGTGCCCTGAATAGGTGGATAAGTTCTCCCATTCAAGACTCTGAAGTAGAAGAACTGAGTAAGCAATTATCATACTTGTTTTTATTCATCTTTCTTAAATATATGTATACTCACACTTATTTTAATGTTTAATATTAGAAATGTTTTGGTCTTTATTTAGAATTTTGATGAAGTTTTTGTGATCAGAAATATGCTGTAGGAGCTTAACTCTTGTTGATATGAATTAGCTTATGGTCAAATTAGTTTCCTTGTTTATAGTTTTGTGAAGAGTTACAGTTTTTAAGAATCCACTTATGATATTAAGTGCAGGTTTACTGTAATTTGGAAAGAATGGGATACAAATTAGTATTCTAAATGTAGACTAATTTATGCTATTTCAGCAGATGTGAAAGGCTACCATTGAAGTATAAAAGGTATATATAATTCTGCAGGAATTTGGGATTATTTGGAAATACTTAGAAACAAAGAGAACTCACAGTAATAGAGAGCAGTAATGAAAGTTAAAAAAAGGGAGAAGATATTCAATTTTTTCCAGTTGTCCTTAATTTCTGTTAGAATTCCTCACTCCAGTTATTCAGTTTCCTGGACTGAAGAACTGTTATGAGCAAGATTACCCCAATAATCTATTTGTAAGAATGCATTCCAAGTTGTTTCTTGATTTTATTAGATTGTACCTTAAAGGAATAAAGCTAAAAGTCCCCAGATATTAAAGTTTTTATGATGTCAAAGATCACACATACCTGTCAGTCACCTTGGATTTTTTTAATTAAGTTTTTCTTCATCAGCTGTTTATAATTATTAGCAAACTACTCTATCACCTAACAGAGTATTTGACCTAAAATACTCATCAATATATTTATTCTATTAGGAAATATCTCCCTTCATGGCAAATAAATAAAATGAATAATCCATCCAATTTGTAGCACTGTCATTTCAACTATTTTTGGGGAATGTTTTAAGACATCAAAGAAATTGATTCCTAGTACTCAAAAAGCACAGAGGTTAAGAACTAGTGGCCAGGCTTGGTGGCTTAGCCTGTAATCCTAGCACTTTAGGAGGCTACAATGAGTGAATTGCTTGAGCCCGCGGGTTTGATAACAGCCTGGGTAGCTTGGTGAAGTGTTGTTTATACAATAAATTTTAAAAAATTTAGCTGGACTTGGTAGTGAGTGTCTGTGGTTCTGTATACTTGGAAGACTGAGGCAGAAGGATCGCCTGAGCCCAGCAGGTCGACGCTGGGGTGGCTGTGAGAGTGCCACTGCAACCCAGCTTAGGCCACAGAGTGAGACTCCAACTCAAAATAAATAAATAAATAAATGAATAAAGAGCTTGTACTTTGGAACTAGAAAATTTGAGTTCAATTCTAACTCTGACTTTAGTAGTTTCATTGTAATATTGCACAAATTATTAGCCTTTTATACTTCATTAATGGGGATGAATTTAAGTATAACTATCCTATATATTTTACAATAAGCATAAAACAAGATCATTTATGGTAATTTCTTAGAATAGTGCCTGGCGAAGTGTGCAGGCAGAGTAGATACACATTTACCTTTTTCTAGTCTCATTATTTTCATGAGGAATATATTTGGAAATCCTTTCCATTTTTTTCTTTGATCAAAGGAAAGTTGTTATAGAATTCCTTGACTCTCCCTAAATATTCAGTGAGGCTGATATTATTTATGTATGGATTGTGGAATGTATTCTTAGTAAAAATAAAAGCAATTACATGAAATGTCACAGATGGACTATAGAAACAAACATCTTCTGGAATTTCTTACCCATATTCCAAACTAGATACACTATTTTTGATTGAATCTGAAGTTCAGAAAAGTAATAGAGGATTCACAGTTCTCTGCTGGTCCCACTGTAGTTCTGAAGTGTGTTGGTGATACTGAGCAGAAAGATCAAGGGAGAGTTGCAGATTTGCTGGAACCTATATTCTTGTCAACTCTCCTGTATTATCAGTTAGGAAATTCAGAGTAATCTGGTGTTTCTCAGTCAGATGTTGTATTTTTATACACATATACACACATACACACACTGAATCAGTTGTTATCTCTAATTTAGCCTCTCATTCAAAGGGAGTTCTTTGCTCTCTTTAAATATCATGATACACAAGCATTCTATTTTAATTCTGCATGTCACAAGCAGCAGCAGACCAACTGTTCTCATTTTTATGCTGATCTTTGGTTTATTCATCTCCAGGAAAATACATACAGGAATGAAATGCTAAGACAGGAACTTCTTGTTTTACATTTTGACTGCCTCATCTAGAAATAAAAAATAATCCACCTTGAAGAATATGAATAATACTCTAAATAATATAATGTAAAACTATAGTCCATAAAGTCATGGAATTTGACTTTGTAAAAAAGCAAAATGATCTGGATGAACGTAAGGATACAGTGAATTAGTCAAGTCCAATTCAGGAACAAGATATACTATTTATGATTACTCTATGTTCATTAGTAGTTACAAATTTCAGATTTCACCATGGAAGGAGCAATGTATATTTTATGATGCCTTAATGTCATCATTAAATGGATTATGCAATTTGATTAAGACTTTTCAACAAAAGGGTCCAGTACACCTACTGAACTCATGAATGATAAGTGTTCCACATCTCGGCTTTCATTAGAACAATTTACTATAGAGGCAATGGCACCCTCAGTCTGCACATTTTTAAGGAAATTTAGATTTATTTGATTTTAATTTATCTATCAACAACAGCAGACTGCACATGAATGACATTTGGTGAGAGAGAAAAACCATATTCTTAAGAAGTTGAAAGATTGAAGTAATTTTCAAAAAGTCTTATGAGTTTTAGGAAGAAAACAGGGCAGGAAATAGTAAAAAGCTGTTCAGAATATGAGGTAAATAATATTAAGGTGCTTTTGTTCACTGGGAATATTACTGTATTTTATTACTTTGTACTTTTAAAAAATGTATCATAAAACATGTTAGTCTTTTTAGTCAACTACAATTTTTTTTACATATAATTCATACGGCATGAGTTAGAAACTGTTTGAGTTTTTCTTCCATTGGGGGTTAAAATTTTTCTTTTCTTGTTTAGACTTCCATCAGGTAAACACAATTACATTTGAGGAATTTAAGATGAATAGAAAATTCTTGGTCCAAGGCATAATACCTCCACTGATATCAGAAGAGACTGTACAGTGGTTAAGAACCGCCCAGTTTCAATACTAGTAACATTTAGCCCCTCGTATACTTTAGAATATTTGAAAGTTACTTTAACCTCTCTGTAGCTCAGTAGTATTATTTGTAAAACAGAATAGTGCCTAGCATATAGCTTTCCAAATTATTGTTAGGTACAATTTTAACAAATAAGTTAATCACATGCAATCACATATGTCTACATTTTAAAAACAATAACTTTTTCATAGTTTCTTGAATATTTCAGCATTAGTTCCTTACATTTTTAACATTAAAAAGTCATATTTTATTAGCACACCACACTAGGCTTGGAAAATATGTTAACTTTCTTCATGTGCATTTAACATACTGAAATACTAACTTAATATATTTATTTGTATAACTACAGACTATTAAGGATAATAAGAAAAACTGAATCACATCCTTCCTTTCAAAAATTTCAGAAGATTGTTTATAATTAAAATAAAAGTAACTAATTTGGTGACCTAATATAGAAAGTATACACCTTCTAAAAGCCCATCATAAGATCTTGCTTTCTGTTCTTCTAAAATGTTTTTAAAAGGCTTTTTCTGTTGTGTAACTTGCTCTACTACTTTATCCAGTTTGTCTTTGTGTTTTATAATTTAAAAAATAAGGGAGAAATAATAGGATAAGGAGTTGTGTTCACGCAAATAACAAAATTATTCAGCAAACACTTTATTAAATGCAGTTAAATGGTTTAAAACCACGTTGTTTCTGAAAGTGAATTTGTTATTTTAGTTTCTAATTATTCTTAATAAGGGGGCTCAGAGTAAATTATCAATCATTATTCTTATTAAGATACTCAACAAGGTCAAAAGATAAAAGCTGCAATATCAACATTATTATTTAAAATTACATTCTCCAAGCAGAGAGATTCGTAATAAGTCTTTGTTTACAAATAATTGGAATATTTAAATAAAATTCTTAGCTATACACCAATTATGTGCACATAAGCTGTAGTAAAGAAACAAACTTTGTGGATTAAATTATGAATGAGAAATTGTAAACATTTAATGATTTATAATATTAAATATAAGAAAATATCACATGTAAATATTACATCCATTTTTCAATTTTGACATAATTCAGTTTGAAACATATGTCAGCTGTAGAAGATACAGTGTGTTGAAGTAATTTTCCTACTTAAATGAAATATATAGGCTCTATTTATGGAACTTCAGAAGAGTGTGCTGATATTTAAATTTGTTTCATTATCTAATTTATAAATATTTTTCATCTATGCCCAGAGTAGGGGAATTGCTAGTTAGTGACATAAAAAAATAATTGGTATTAGTAGCTAGCAGAGAAAGTTTATATGCACGAATTTACACAAAAAATAAACAATAAAACACAGAATTTAGCAATATTTTTTCCATGGCCTTTTTTTCTCAGTTCTCAATGCCATGAGGAAAGTTAGTTCTGAGGTTCTATTATGGAAAGGGAGAGTCTATTGCTGGAGCGGGTAGGGACCAAGGCTGACAGTTATAGAAGAACTTTTAAAATATAAAAAATACAAAACAACCATTTCCTACTCTCTTCATACCTCTCACATTGCTCTCTCAGAGTTTTCTCTGATAAAACATCACCATATAATAACTTCCTTAGGATTATTCAGTCAGAAGTCACTTCAGAGGAAAGTTGAATGTAGAATGATAAGCTCCAAATCAACCTATTTATTTTCATTATTTCACACTACAAAGAAAATTACAGGGGCTAGTGTCTATCTGTGCCAATTGTTTTAAAAATTATATTATTTGAACTAGTGAATAATCTTGTGAAATTTGCTTATATAAATTGGGTTATTCTTGACATACATAACTGAAACAGAGTTGAGAAGCCAGGTGGGAAAAAGCACTTGGGATACATAACACTGGTCTAGGAAAGTAATTCTCTAAACATCTGGCAGCTGAAACTACCTGTTGTAACCTGAAATCAGTTTTATCTACAACTGCTGAGATAACTTGCTATAACTCTTGGCCCAATTTTTCCCACCACCACTGCTCACCAATTGGAGTTTGCTAATGTACTAGTGTCAATAAACTTTCTTAAAGAGCAGTGTGTGACATTTCTCTTTTTCATAAAATCTCTAGCCTTTTCTTTGTTCTGATACAAGAAGACCACAAGCATGCCATAAATTGCAATTATTTTTTTCCTCAAGTAATATGTTAAATTAGAGATCCATCTCTCCATTTTTGTTTGGACTTTAATTATCCTTATCTGCACCATAAAACTTTCAGAGAGTAATATCAAAGATATGTCAGATCAATCATGTGACTTGACATACCTTGGGCAGAAAGGTAACTTCTGTTGGTAAATTTAGCAGAGAGCACTATTGGCCCAGGCTGATATATGCATATGTACAAATGTATTCCTTCAAGAAAAGTGGACTCAAGCATGGTGCTAGACTTTTTTTCTGTTTTTAGGTTTTCCTAATAAATTTAAGTAATATTTCTGTTGTCATGAAGTTTTTTTTTAAATTCAATTTTCATAATAAGAGACAAAAACTAGGAGTCAAATCAAGTCGCCAAGGTTATAAGTGTCTATTCTCTAAAGCTCATTAACTTAACACATGGAGAAAGCATTGGAATGGATCAGAAAAATTTAATTAAAAGTAGAGAGCATATAATAAAAATAGGACATGGCTAGAGGAAGGCACATTTCAATTTGAGAGTAAGGACGGAGGTATTTTTAAAGTCGATATAAGAGCTCACAAAACATAGTTGTCTAGAGTAGATAGTGTTTTTCTTTAATAAAATAGTTGCATATTATTTTGTGGCACAGTGTACTGATTAATAGTTTTTTGATGACCTTAACTCATTATCATAGTATTTAATTTATAGAAATTCCTTAGATAATAGTAAAATATACAGTATAATCTGGAAAGTTTTATATTCATGGAGCTTGTTATGTAAACAAATGCTATTTGAAATGAATGATTTTTTCTGCTAATTGTCAATAATTTTATTAAAAGAATAATAGCCAGCGTTGGCAAGAGAGTAAGAAAATAAAAAATATTAGTTGATTTTTATTGAGCCATATATTAAATTTCAAGAAAACAAGCAAGAAAGAACAAAAGAGAAAAAGTGGGAAAGGAAGAATGGAAGAAAAAAGAAAAAAATTAAAAATTTGAAGAAAATATAGCAAGAATATTAAAGAATTGCTCATCGATGCAAAAATTTTTTGGGGGACACTGTAACATTATAGAGATAAAACAAGTACATATTGCTGCTAAAAGTGCTTTCAATAATAAAGCATAATATACATTAATTAAATCATGATTAAAACATACTGTGCAGTTTTGACAGATATTGTGTGTTGGACAACCTACTTTAACCCCTTTTATTGTAGAGTTTTTATATACTTTCGCAGGTGGGAAGCTTAAAATGCATTTTCCACACGTATTTGAAGATAAGATTTACCTTGCATTCTGACAGGGAGAACACATGCCCATGATACTTGGAAATAAAGAGTTAAAGATCAAGTGAACCAATGGGAACTCAGGTAATCACAACACAGGATGTGTATTACTCTTTAGGGGGCAACTGTGGTAGAGAAGTTAGTGTCAGGATATCCCAGATGCCGTGTTGGGAGTTGCACCATTGGGATTCCCGCTAGGAAGTTCAGTTGCGTATTTCTTTTACTCTCTTGATCTTGCCTCTATAGTACCCAAGCTCAGTTTTCTCATCTTTCTAAGTCACTTGACACTCATTAACAGATACTTTCCAGATGAAAGAAGCTATTTGGGTTCTATCATATGTACTATGAAGTCTGATGAGTGAATCAGTCACCAAAAATATACATTCATGTTTTGAAGAAATTTTGATATAGTGAACCATGGTCATGGGAAGTTAAACAAAAGCAGGTTATAGAGCTGTCTGTAAATTCTGATTGTATTTTTAAGTGTGCATATATATAAACAACTTTCAGTATTAAAGGCTACATAAATTACAGTTTTAAAAATTATTTTATTTTATTTTTAAATCAATATTTTTTATTATGATGTTGTGGGGTACAGTTACGGGTTAGGTATACAAATATGCTTCATTTAGGCCCCCTTGTTGATAACAGGTGTCCCCCCATCCCCAGACAGATGTTTACTACCATTAGTCCCACCCTCCTTCACCTCCCCCCACAGTCCCCACCACTGTCAGTCATTTTCTTATGGTAGTGCGTTGGATGATCAACGTCCACTATAGGAGTGAGAACATGTGATACTCAGATCTTTGTTTCTGTGAGAGATCACTCAGTATTATAGACTCTAGTTCCATCCAGGTTGCTGTGAAATTCAAAATTTTGTTCTTTTTTATGGCTGCATAGTATTCTATCGTGTATATGTACCACATTTTTTAAATCCAGTCCTCTTTTGATGAACAGCATGATTGGTTCCAGGTTCTTGCTATTGTGAACAATGCTGCGATAAACATACGTGTGCAGGTATTTTTTAATAGAGTGATTTGAGTTCTTCAGGGCATATTCCCAGTAGGGGGATTGCAGGGTCATATGGGAGGTTGATGTTTAGAAGTTTTAGGAATCGCCACACTGCTTTCCACAGCGGTTGCACTAGTTTACACTCCCACCAATAGGGTAGGAGTGTTCCCTTTTTGCCACACGGTCTCCAACAACTGTTATTTTTTCAATTATTGATAATTGCCATTCTGACTGGAGTTAGGTGGTATCTCAGTGTAGTTTTGATTTGCATCTCCCTGATGATTAGTGAGGTTGAGCATTTATTTCTTCATGTGTTTGTTGGCTGCTCAGATGTCTTCCTTTGTGAAGTGTCTGTTCATTTCTTTTGCTCATTTTATAATGGGTTGCACATTTGAGTTCCTTCTAGATCCAAGATGTTAAGCCTTTGTCAGAGCTGGAGTTGGCAAATACTTTGTCCCAGTCTGTAGGCTGTCTCCCTGCTCTCTTGATGGTTTCTTTGGCTTTGCAGAAGGTTGTCAGTTTAATGAGGTCCCACTTGTCTAGTTTATCTCTTATGGCTTGTGGGTTTCAGGTTTTGTTCAGGAATTGAATGCCAGTTCCAATTTCCATGAGGGTGTGTCCTTCATTTTCTAAGGTTCTTATGGTTTGAGGTTTTACATTTAGGTCTCTGATCCATTTGGAGTCAATTTTTGTATATGAGGATAAGTAGGGGTCTTGTTTCAATCTTCTGCATGTGGTCAGCCAGTTTTCCCAGCACCATTTACTGAATAGGTTCGCCTCTCCCCAGTGGTAGGTGGTGGAGGCTTTGTCGAAGATGAGTTGTTGAGAAATTGAGGTTTTGCTTCTGGAATCTCAATTCTATTCTGTCGGTGACCAGCACTGACCAAGGGTGGGTTAGAACCCACACCAGAGAATCTGGACAGCGAGAAGAGACCACTCGGAGGCAGTTCTTCTGGGAACAGTCTGATCAGGACTGAGGCCAAATTTTATTCGGTCTCCTTCCAACTTCTATACCATTTTCTAGACTCTCGAGCAGTGTGATAATCACTTACTGGGGGCGTACAAGTTCTGTGCTTTACAAACTATGCATCACAAGACCACCACGAGATCTGCAATTTCCAAGCAAACAATTCGAATTCCATGATGCCTGCCGTGCTTACATTAAGGTCACAGGTGCACAATTTCAATACAAATCGTTCAAAGTGTTTTCCATAATGTTCAATGAATCACTCATATTATACTCTTTGTTCTATACCCTGATTAATACAAAGAACTTTTCTAAGTTAACTCTAGGTTCAATCCAAGTTCACTGACTCCCAATATTTTTAACGATTAATATTATCAACTTAACACTATACTATAATCTATAAGTTTAGTCAAATGACTTAACTGTCAGTTATACTATTAACCTATTATGATTTAACGTAACGCCTTATAACTCAGTTAAAACTTATTCTTAAACTACAAAACTTTACTAAAATTCATATGTTTCATATGTCTAAACTTTAATTTTTATATAATCTAATGATTGACCTTTAATACTATGCTATATCCTATTAAGCTAATACCTTATCATTAATTCTTTTATAAATCATATAGTAACTATTACACTTGAATAATGTAGCAAAAGGAAACAAAACAGCAAGCATAAATTTATGCAGCTATGTGTGTATGTGTATATATTTTATCCTAACATGTCTACTCTAAAAATCAAATAGTAGCTGTCAAACTCTTGAACAAGGAAATGCAGGGTTGCCAAGATGGCGGCCATGGGCTGAAGCAGACAGTTTCGGTAATTAAC
>NW_007253090.1:75767-116735 GCF_000164805.1 Carlito syrichta
AGAGAAATAATTCTGCTATGCACTTTCCATCAGGTGTATTGAGATTTACTTATAAGTTTTACTGCCATGTATGCACACTGGTCACTAATCACACGCCAATATTATAGGTATAACTGATATCCTATGTCAGAGGCGATCTTCCAGATGGGCCTTTACAGGCCTCAGCCATGTAGCTATAGATGTTGGCTCCCAACACTATTCCATTGATCTATATGCCTGTTCCTATACCAATACCAGGCTGTTTTGATGACTGTAGCTTTATAGTAAAGTTTGAAGTCTGGTCATGTGATACCACCTGCCCTTTTTTTTTTTTTTGCTGAGGATTTTTCTGGCTATTCTTGGTCGTTTGTGTTTTCATATGAATTTCTGTGTTGTTTTTTCTAGGTCTGAGAAGAATGTTGCTGGTAATTTGATAGGTATTGCATTGAATCTGTAGATTGCCTTAGGTAAGATGGACATCTTCACAATGTTGATTCTTCCAATCCATGAGCATGGGATATTTTTCCACTTGTTTGTGTCATCTTTGATTTCTTTGAGCAGTGTTTTGTAGTTTTCATTGTAAAGGTCTTTCATGTCTCTGGTTAGGAAGATGCCAAGGTATTTCTTTTTTGTATGTGTCTATTTTGAATGGAATTGTGGTTTTTGTTAGGGTTGCTGTTTGCTTATATTTGGTGTAAAGAAATGCGATTGTTTTTTGCACATTTATTTTATATCCTGAGACTTTGCCAAAGGCCTTTATCAGTGTAAGGGGGTTTTTGACAGATTCTCTTGGGTTTTCAAGGTACACGATCATGTCATCTGCAAAGAGAGATAATTTGACTTCCTCTTTTCCTATTTGGATACCCCTGATTGCCTTCTCTTCTCTGATTGCTGTAGTCAGGACTTCCAATACTATATTGAATAGGAGGGGTGAGAGTGGGCATCCTTGTCTTGCTCCAGTTTTTACGGGAAATAGTTCCAATTTTTGTCCATTTAGGAGTATGCTGGCTGTGGGTTTCTCTTAGATGGTTTTACTACTTTGAGGTATGTTCCCTATATGCCAAGATGTTCGAGTGTTTTTTTCAAGAAGACGTGCTGAATTGTATCAAAAGCTTTTTCTGTATCTATTGATATAATCATGTGGTTTTTGTTTTGACATCTGTTGATGTATTTAATTACATTTATTGTTTTATGAATGTTGAACCAGCCTTGCATCCCAGGGATGAAGCCTACTTGGTCATGATGGATGATTTTTGAGATGTGTTGTTGATCCGGTTTGCTAGGATCTTGTTAGGAATTTAGCATCTATGTTTATCAAAGATATTGGCCTGTAGTTCTCTTTCTTTGTTGGGTCTTTACCTGGCTTGGGCATCAATGTGATGTTAGCTTCATAAAATGATTTGGGGAGAGTTCAATCTTTCTCAATCGCCTGAAAACCTTCAGTAGGATTAGTATCAGCTCCTCCTTAAATGTCTTGTAAAATTCTGCTGGAAAGTCATCTGGTCAAGGGCTTTTTTTTGATAGGTAGTTTTCTTATTATGTAGTCAATTTCCTTGATTGTTATTGGTCTATTTACAGTCTCAATTTCTTCTTGTTTCAACCTAGGCAGGTTGTGTGATGTCAGAAAGTCCTCCATTTCCTTATTGTTTTCAAATTTGTTTCCATACAAGTGTACATAGTAGTCTCTAATAATGTTTTGTATTTCTCCAGGGTCAGATGTGATTTCATCTTTGTGTTTCTGTTGTGCTTATTTGGGTTTTTTCTCTGTTTTTCTGGGTCAGTCTAGCTCGGGGACCATCAATCCTGTTTTTCCTTTTGAAGAACCAGTTTTTGTTTCATTGATTTTTTTGTATTATCTTTTTGTCTTCTATGTCCTGGATTTGGGCTTTTGTTTTGGTGACCTGGATTCTTCTGCTGAAATTAGGGTTTTTGTGGTTTTGCTTTTCCAGCTTCCTTAGGTGACTTGTTAGACTGTTAATTTGTGTACCTTCCATTTTCTTCATGTGCATTTGTAAGGATGTAAATTCCCTTCTTACTACAACTTTCATGGCAATCCAAAGATTTTGGTAAGATATTTCTTCATTTTCATTTGTTTCCAGGTATCTTTTGATCTTCGTTTATATTTTCATTGACCCAGGAGTTGTTTAGCATTATGCTGTTTAGTGTCCATGTCTTTGTGCATTTTGTGGGGACCTTGTTGCTGTTAATGTTTTTTTGTTTTTTTCACTGTGGTCCAAGAAGGTGATGGTAAAATTTCGGTCCTTTTAAATTTGTTTATGCTTGATGTATGGCCCAATATGTGGTCAACCTTAGAATACGTTCCATGCGGTGATGAGTAGAATGTGTATTCTGTAGTCTTTGGATGGAGTGTTCTGTAGGTATCAATTAAGTCCATTTGGTCAAGGGTAATATTGAGGTTCAGGATCTCATTGCTGATTTTTTGTCCTGATGATCTGTCTAGGTTTGTGAGTGGGGTGTTAAAGTCCCCAGTTATGATGGTGTTAGAGTCAATATCTTTCTTTAGTTTTCCTAGAAGCTGCTTTTTGAAAATTGGTGCTCCTATGTTGGATGCATATATATTTACTATAGATATTTCTTGTTGATGGAGTGAACCTTTTATCTTGTAGTGGCCCTCTGTATCTTTTTTACTTTTTCATAGCTTAAATGGTACTTTGTCTGAAATTAGGATCATGACTCCTCCTTTCTTTCGTGTTCCAATCACTTGAAAATTTGTTTCCCATCCTCTTAATTTGAGTTGGTGCATGACCTTTCTAATGAGATGGATCTCTTGTAGTCAGTATATTGTTGTCTGGTGATATTTTATCCATTTTGCCATTCTATGTCTTTTCAGTGGTGCATTTAGTCCATTCACATTCATGCTAATTATTGAAATGTGAGTTCATTCCTATCATAGAGTTCTTATAGAGTTGTTATTCTTCCACTTGTCTTTTTGTCTTTCTTTTGGTTTTGGGGTTGGTTCATGGGTATTTTATTCTTTTTCCTGTACTCTTGTGAAGAACGTTGTTCTTTTTTCTTTTTCATCTGTGTTTAGTACTTTCTTACGTGTTTCATGGAGAAGTGGTCTGGTGGCAGCCTAAGTTCTTAGGAATTGGATATCTGGGAAAGATTTTAATTCTCCCTCAGTGATGAAGTTTAACTTGGCTGAGTAGGCTAATCTTGGTTGAAATTGTTCATCTTTTAGGACTTTGAAGATAGGGCTCCATGCTCTCCTAGCCTGCAAGGCTTCTGTAGAGAAATCTCCTGCTATTCTAATTGGTCTTCCCTGGTAGGTGATCTGACCTTTTTCTCTTGTTGACTTTAGGATTTTTTTCTTTTATGCCTACTTTGATTAGGCAAATTATTATGTGTCTAGGAGCTGGTCTTCTCATTTGTTGTCTTGCAGGGGCTCTCTGAATCTCCTGTGTTTGAATTTTTGCATCACTGATTAGATAAGAGAAGTTTTCTTGAATAATCTCATGGAAAGTTTGTTCCAGTGTGGTCTCTGTCTCTCTTTCTGCCTCAGGAAGGCCAATTACTCTTAGGGTTGGTCTCTTGAAGTAATAGCTCATCTCTTGAATGTTTTGTCCTGTCTTTTTGAGCTTGTTTTCTGTGTTTTTAAGAGTTTGGGTTAGTTTTATATTTTGTTTCTCAAGCTCTGGGATTCTTTCTTCTGCTTGGGTAATTCTGCTTTCCATGCTTATCAGTTTGTTATTTATTTCATTCACAGTATTCTTTATTACTGTTATCTCAGTTATCAGCTCCTTCCTATTTTCTTCTTCTCTCTCCTCTGTTCTTTTTAATCTCTCCATTAATGTCTTGATATCTAGGTTTGTTGTTTGTGTCCAGTCATTCTGGAGGCTCTTCATTGTTTGCATTCTGAAGTCAGTTTTCTCAGTGTCTGCCCTCCCAGGGGTCTGGGAGAGACCCATATTCTTCTTTTGGTTTTTCTTCATTTGTGTAGATTTTTTTCTCTCTCTCCCTTTCCCTCCCCTTCTTTAATTCTGTTTTTCAGGGAAGGTGGGGTTGCTTTTGCTTTGCTTGTGCAATCTGCTCTTCTTCCTTATGAGGGCCTCTAGCTTTGTTCACTTTTGAGGTTGGGGTGTGGGCTGTGAGCTGTATTTTTGGCAGTTTTGAGCTTTAATTGAGGGTGCAGCTGGGATTCAGAATCTATATGCTGATTCCAGCATCCACCAACAGGTGTATGAGCACATTGGAGCCTATTTCCCACTGCCTTATAATCTGTCTGTGCAGCAGTATGTATGTTTGGTCCCTGGATCAAAAGGAGGTATAAAAAAGGAAAATAATGGAGGAAGGGGAGGGTCAATAGGAAGTTAGGAAGAGAGAAGAGTGATAAGGAAAACAGACATACATACCAACTAACAGTTGAAAAAGAGACACATGACTGGAGAGAAGAGAAAAAACACCAAAGCAAAAATTCCCTAAAGAATACTGGTAGCTACACAAAGACAGACCAATAAAATCACGAAACAGGTAGTGTAAGTCAGAAACCAAACAAAAGTGAGCAAAACAAACAGTTAAAATGATAAAATCAAAAGTCAAAATAAGAGATCAGACTAGCTCTGGAATCTTTCCTGAGTGTCTAAAGTCTCTTCAGCTCTGATCTCCAGTCTCTCCCCTTTGTTTTCATTGCAGGCAGCTAGATTCACTCACAGCTCGGATTTATTTTTTTAACCTGCTGCCTGTGAGTTCTGCAATGCTTAGTTGCCTTTTTCTGATTCAGCATATGGGAGGGACTTTGTCTCCTGTTTAGCGATGTTACCTTAGGAACCTAGGTGGAGGCTGCTGATAGGTGGGCAGGGCAATGCAAATCTCTGCCTGGAGAATGGTCGAGGTGGCAGCTTCACTTTCATGGATCTTTTCTCTCCACTCATCTGGGTCCCTGGGTGATCCACTATGATGGGCTGTGGTGGCATGGGAGGCACCAGAGATCAGCTGCACAGCTGGGTGCTGGATCCAGGGTGCCACCAGCAGGTTGGGGTGGTGGAGGGTTATGGGAGTTCCCTCCTCTGGAGCTGAGATTTTCTGATCAGCGCCTCCTTAAGATATGCTGTTCCCTTACACAAGCATGGGGTCACATGCTGAGTGTCTCAGCCAGGGAGGGCCCAGAGCTCCAGAGCTCCAAAGCTCCAAAGGGCAGGCAGTGAGCAGCGAGAGTGGCCCTGGGTCCCTCACAGGGTACTTCAGCCAGAAATGGGACCAGTATCTCTGAGGGGCAGGTGCCCAGAGCCTCCCTGGGTGACTGACGACTTGGTGCTGGGTGCTGGGCTAGACAATGCAGCCAGGGAGGAAGCTGAGACCCGAGACTCCCACACAGGTGGGAGTCACGTATAGTGGAGCAACAGCAGCTGGGGACACAATATCTGGCCTTGCGTGGGACTGAAGTTCCCTGGGCCTTGGACCAGTGAGGTTGGTAGTGGGCAGGAGTGTTGGGGGAAGAAAAGTAAGAGTCTCTTCAGGAACTCACGTTTGGAGAATCTCACAATTCCACCTATGCCATTGCCATCTTACCAGAACTCCAATATTTAATTTTTAATACTATTTACTTTTAATTAATTTAAATTAAAAATTATAGTACAAATTATTTTTTCATTAAATAGACCTTTATTTTGGGATGACTACATTTTCTTCATCTGTTGCATCATATAAGATTCTATTGAGGTATTACACAAGTAACAAGTATACACAAGTATAAGTATACAAGTATACAACACAGCCCATCATAGTGGATCACCCAGGGACCCAGATAAGTTGATTCAGTTTGAATTAGTTTCTTCTATACCCATGACATATGATTTTCCTTTTTTTTTGGAGTTGGAGTCTCACTCCATGGCCCAGACTGGAGTGCAGTGGCCACTCCTGGCCACTGCAGCCTCAACCTGCTGGGCTCCAGTGATCCTTCTGCCTCAGCCTTCCAATTAGCTGGAACTACAAGTGTATGCTACCGTGCCCGGCTGATTTTTGATTTATTCGAGAGATGAGGTCTCACCAAGTTGCCCAAGTGGGTTCGAACCCGCAAGCTCAGGCAATCCACTCACCTCAGCCTCCCAAAGCATGAGATTACAGGCTGAGCCACCGAGTCCGGCTGATGTATGATTTTCTATGTACCATCATAATATGTTTATTTGAATACTTAATGCAGATAGAATGAGTAACCATTGACAAAAATATTATTCACAATTGATAATTAAAATATAAAAATATTATTAATCTAATTATAATTGAATCATCTTTCCAGTTCAATGCTAAGGATAGACACATTTTAAAATTTAAAATAAAAGCATACTATTGATGCATAATTCATTCATTTTTATTTCTATGTAGTATTTCACTGTGTGGATATACCACAATTCATTTAAATATTCCCATTTGTTGATGGACATGTTTAAATATCCCTGGTTCAGTCTTTGGTTATTGTAAGCAAACCTATTACTATTGGGCAGGGCTGGTATAGATCTAAGTGAAGGTCAGAGGGAGGAAAGTCAGAAAATCTCAAAGATCTACCACACATATCTTTGAACACAACACAAAAGCAACAGAAGAAAGAAGTCTGTAAAGAGAAGTTTTCCTGAACAAAAACTCCTTCTAAATGTTTATGAAAAAAATAAGGAACAGAAAGGGATCAAGATCAAACCCCATATAATGTTTCTATTAAAAAAAAAGCATGCTGGGCACTGTAGCTTATGCTTGTAAATCCAGCACATTGAGAGACTGAGATGGGAGGATCATTTGAGGCCAGGAGTTCAGGACCATCCTGGGCAACAAAATGAGAATTTGTCTTTACAAAAATAATTTAAGATAATTACCCGGGCATGGTAGTACACACCTATAGGCCTATAGTCCCTGAGAGACTGAGATGGGAGGATTACTTAAGCCCAGGAGTTTGAGTTTACAGTGAACTATGATCCTGCCACTACACTCCAGCCTGAAGTGACAGAGCCAGACCCTGTTAAAAAGAACAGGAGTTGCAGGTTAACACCCTCAGTCCCACCACCATGTGATGCCCTATGCTGTCTCAAGATACCACAAAGAACACCCATATGCAAGAAGACTCTTGTCAGATGCAGACCTTCAACCTTGGTTTTCTCAACCTCTGTAACTGTAAGAAATAAATGATTTATCTTTAAAAATTACCCCATCTCAGTCATGCTGTTATAAGTAACAGAAAGCAAACTATGACAAAAAAAACTGGTGTCAATAAGTGGGGTTGTTGCTGATAATGAATACCTGAAAATGAGAAAGTAGTTTTAGAATTGTGTTAATAAACAGAGCCTGGAAGTATTTGGATGGACAGGCTACAAAAGCCAATATTCTGGTGAGGACTTGGAAGACAAAAAGATTAGGGAAAGTTTGGCACTCCTTAGAGGTCAGTTAAGTGGTCATGATCAGAATGCTGGTAGGAAAATGAACGGTAAGGCCATTTAGACTATGTTTCAGATCGAACAAAAGAACAAGGTGTTAAAAACTGGAGCAAAGGCCGTCCTTGTTATAAATTGGCAATGAACTTGGCTGAACTATGTCCATGTCCAAGGACTTTGTAGAAGTTTGAAATTAAGATTGATAAACTAGGGTATCTGGCAGAAGATATTTCTAGGCAGCAAAATTCTCCTGATGCTATGTGGTTACTGCTATCTGCTTATAGTAAACTGCAAGAAAAAGAGAAACAGCCAATTTTGTTTTTGAAAATTGGCCATGTGGTAGACAATGAAAGAATGTTTCCAGGAAAGGAATCCAAATAAGGAAATCCAAGAGTAGATAGCCACCACTTGCTACTGAGATGAGCATGACTAATAGAGAGTCAGGAGCTATTAGTCAAGACAATGGAAAAAGGCCCCAATGGAATTTCAGAAGCATTTCAGAAAAGCTTTGGACTGCCCCTCTTATCACAGGCTCAGAGTTCTGAGAGGAGAGAATGGCTTCTGGGAATAGACCCAGTATACCACCACAAGACACTTCTCCCTGCATCCCAGCTATTCTGGCTGGTGTATGGTGGCTCTAGACAATGTGGCTCCTGTGCCAGCTCTGGAAGATACAAGTTATAAACCTTGGCATTCTCCGTGTGGTGCTAATTCTGCAGGCTTGCAGATAGCAAGGGTTGTGAAGGATTGGTAGCCTTCACTCAGATGTCAAAAATGTGAACACAAGCCAGGAATCTCAAATACTTATTGCAGGAGCAGAATCACCACAGAAAGCTCCTATTAGAGCAAATACCAAGCATAAATGTGAGTTTGGAATGACCATGGTGAGCTTCCACTAGAGTAATGCCTAGTGGAACCTTGGTCGTAGGACTTTCAATAAGAACCCAGTCTATAGAGCTTCTAGAATGCAATGCCAGTCTGAGAGAGTTGGGTGTATTAAACCTAGCAAAGTTATAATGCCAAGACTGCTTGAGGCCTCAGAGACCTTTGGAGACCTCAGAGGGCAGTGGACACTGGACATAGATTCAAAGAAGGTCGTCTGCAGTCTGAAGACTCAACGGTTGCTCTCTTGGGTCCAGATTTCCATAAGGTCTTTCTTTCTTTGTATTTTTAAACTATAATCTCACTCTGTCACCCATGCTGGAGTGCAGTGTCATGCTCAGGGCAACCGCAGCCTTGACCAGCTGGGCTCAGGCGATCCTTCTACTTTAGCCTTCCAAGTAGACAGAACTACAGGTGTGTTCTTTCACCCAGCTTATTTATTTTTTATTTATTGCAGACAATGTCTCACCATTTTGCCCAGACTGGTCTGAAATTCATGGGCTTAGGCAATCCTCTTGCCTCGGCTACCAAAAGTGCTGGGATTATAGGCTTGAGCCACTGTGCCTGGCTGTAGAATGGGACTGTGTTCCCAGTACATTGTCTTATAATTGTGTTTTGGAAGTAAACTTTCAATTTCCCAGGCTTACAGATGAGACTTTGGGCTCTTGAGTTGGTGCTGAATGAGTTAGGACTTTGGCACTGTAGGATGGTAAGAATGTATCTAAAAAAGGATGTGAATTTTGGAGGACCTAAGGTGGAATACTATGGTTTGAATGTCACCTCCAAAACTCATATTGAAGTGTTATCCCCAATGTGGCAGGACTAAAGCGGGGTCTTTAAGAGGTGACTGAGTCATAAAGATTCTGTCCTCAGGAATGAGTGAATACATTTATAGATTGGTGGGTTAATGGATTAATGGTTTATCCTAGGAAGGAAACTGGTGGTTTAAAAAAACAGAGAGAAATGAGCTAGCATATTAGCACACTCAGCCCCTTCACCAAGTGATACTTCAGGACATTGCAGAGAAATCCACCAGCAAGAAAACTCTTACCAGATGCAGCCCCTAAATGTTGGACTTCTCAGCCTCCATAACTGTAGGATATAAAATCTTTTCTTTATTAGATAAGAAATACTAAGAAGCATGATAATTCGATAAGAGCATACCAGAGGTAATACAAGGGGAAGACCACCCAAAATCAGAATTATATTTTGACAATGGGTCTCTTATGTACACTTGGAAATTGTTCCTCTGAATCAAACAGTAAGATAAAGCTTTTAAATGGCAGTTTTGAGAAGGTTGTGTCACAATTTGCAGATGAAACGTTCCAAGTTGTGGCAAACAGGTGACTGGTTCTTCCACCATGGCAACACACCTGCCCACCTTACTGAGCATTCAGCAGTTTTTGACCAAAAATGGCAGGACCCTTTTATCCCACCCTTCCTATCCACCCAATCTCACCCCAAGGGACTTTATTTGTTTGTTCCCCTATGCAAAAGGTCCTCAAAGAGAAATGTTTGGCTAACATGGAAGAAGTGAAAAAAAATTGGCAAAAGCACTAAAAGGCATAAAAATGGACAACTTCAAAACTGTTTTGAGCAGTGGGAAAAGTGTCTTCACAGGTGTCTAGCATCAAACTGAGAGACTTTGAAGGTAACTGAAGTTTAAATATGTAAGAATAAATACACAATTTTTTAATAAACAAGTTCAGGGTTTCTTGGTTCCCTCCCCAAGCTGAAAATAAATAAAAATTTCAATCCATTTCAAAAGGAATTTTTTTAAATTGAGAAAATTATATGAGACAAGAGGAAAACATAAATCAGAATTAGAAAAATCAGAAACGAGATGACAACACATGAGAAGTATGACATAAAAGAAAAAGTCATTTCAGAATAGAGGATAAAATCAGAAGTAACTCCAAAGTAACAAAATAGAATGCCCAAAGTGAAATAAAGCAACAAAAAACCATACAATATGTGAAATAATATATGCAGAGGGCATACTGGATATTTACAATTGCAAATCAAAGTGACAAACATCAATGTATATTCTAATAATATTAACAGACAGAAAATCAAGAAGGAAGGACACATAGATATGTAGAGAAATATCCACTGGATATCTAGAAAAAGTGTATAGCCATATATTAATATACTGGAATTTAGTAATTCGTTAACCTAAGGAAGATGTAGTAATTTACACCCATAGATGTACAGCTTGCTCTGCCTGTGCCTGGTTAAGTTGGGCTTGCAAAGCACTAATAAGTTGTTCTTCCTTCTCCTCAAGTGTATGTTTAACCTTTCTACTTCTATAGTCTCCTTGTAAAACTCTTTTTTTAGGATTTAAGATTATAGCTTATTTAAAAGTAAACTAGGGAGAGAAAGAGAAGGGAGAGAGAAGATTCACCTCCCCCATTTGGGGGAGGGGGCTGAAGTTAGGAAGCCTGGCCACAGCCACAGCTCAAAGAGCACATGGCCACACCAGAGTCTAGCAAGGCAATGGCCTCAAACTCTTGTCATGCTGAAAATTCAGGAGATAAAGTCATTTAAAATAATTCACAATTAATTTGCATTTGATCTTTTATCTAAATTTCCCATTGCAATAATTTAATTAAAATATTATTAAACTGATGGGAACATAAAAAAGCAGGTGACGTAACAACAATTAAGAAATCTTAGAAACTTCTCATTTCAGGAGGACCAAGTAACTTCTATTAGTCCTATCCTTTCTCAAATAACAGATATACAATGTAGACAAAACATAAAAAGAGCTATCTGAAAATACTGGAGAACAATCAAAAGCAAAATGATATTCAGGGTATTGATACTAGGAAGAAATTTTACCAAGTTTTCAATTTTGACAGCTTTTAGTCTGAAACAAACTGGAGGAGTAAACATTAACAGAAAATCCATAGCCTTGTTGTCTTGAAGAATTAAGGACAGAATTCAAGAAACTAGAGCTGTTGAGTGAGGAGCAAAACATCAGAAAAAAGCCAGGGAGGGGAAATATAAATCTGTCATTAGTCTATTTTCCCCCCAAAAGTTCTTCCTTACAAATTCTGCCTCTCTACTAAATTCACCCCCCAAATAAACTAGTTCTGTTTACTGAACTGCAATGAATATATATATATATTGAGTTGGAGTCTCACTCTGTGGCCCAGACTGGAGTGAAGTGGCATGAACCCAGTCACCACACCCTTGATCATTTGGGCTCTGGCGATCCTTCCACCTTAACCTTCCAAATAGCCAGAACTACAAGGGAGTGCTACCATATCTAGCTAATTTTTGACTTATTCTAGAGATAAGGTCTTGCTAAGTTGCTTAGGTTGGTCTTGAACCTGTGGGATCAGGTAATCCACTTACCTCAGTCTCTCAAAGTGCTGAGAATACAGGCTGTGCCACCATGCCCGGCCTACAATGAATAATTTGACATATTTTCTTTCCCATAATATTCATTCAAGCATCTGAAGATTACTGTCAGTACTTTAACTATATTTTTCATGGAATTATTAGCTCTGTAGCAAGTATATAGTAGTTAAAATATTGCTATGACTAATAATTGGAACTCAAAAATCATTTAACAGAGGTAGGAAATGAACTAAGATATTGATTTGTTGATGATCTCAGAGTTAAAAATTAATTAAAGAGCAGAGTATAAAATGGATAATTTAAAAATCTAACAATGTGGCTGAGAGGAAGTTAGAAGGAACAAAGAAATGTGAATAGAGAGGTGAGTGCTACCACAACCAGAGAAGGGAACTATCAGAGGAAAGGCCAAAAGTAAGAAAAGAAGATTCAAGATGAAAAAACACTTTGAGATAATAGAAAAAAGCTTTTAAAATAAGTTTAAATAAGGTTATCAATTCAGGTCAAGTAATGTTTTCTGAGCATTAGCTCCCAAGATAAAAGACTCAGCAGAGTACTGGGGGGCTGATTATTGGCCCCAAGGGCTGAGCATAGAAAGTTGATCAAAACCTAATTTCTCTTGGTCAGGTGCAGTGGCTCACACCTATAATTACCCAGCAATTTGGGAGGCTGAAGTGAGAGAATTGCTGAAGCCCATGGGTTTGAGATCAGCCTGGGCAACATGGGGAGACCTCATCTCTTCAGTATATCAAACAATTAGATGGGCATGGTTGTGTGAACCTGGATTTCAAGCTACTTGGAAGACTGTGGGGAAAGCATCACCTCAGTTCAGCAGATCGAGGCTGCAGGGACCATAAGCATGCAACTGCCCTCCAGCCTGGGTGACAGAGTGAGACTCTGACTCAAAACAACAACAAAAACAAATAAGAAAAACCTCAATTGCCAAGAACTAAGAGCATTGAGAGTAAGAATAATAGTAGGCCAAAGAGTAAATCAGAATGAAATGAAGAAAATGAAATGATTTCTTTTCTATGGGTGAAGTCTAGGCTCACTTTATGACTAGGGTACACATGTGATATGTGTGCCTTCATACCAAACTCTCCACAAAACTGAACCTTCTTGTTCTCTTAAGTACCTGATGGAATGTGAATATTTGAGGCTTAACCATAGATGAAAGATAATGAAAATGAACTAGGACAGTAATCCTCAAAAGGCAGTACTTTCCTTATTCCTCTGTATCCCCAATATTAAACTGTTTTGTGGGTGACAGTCTAAACTTAGAGGGCCTTCCTTCTAGTGAGCCCAAGGTAATCCAGCTGACTCAATCCACAATGTATGAAACTTTAATCCAGCACTATGTGATCATTTGAGAACATAGAGCATTCCACATTAAATTATGGAATCACACAGTTTCAGAGCTAGAAGTGACCTTAGAGAGCAACTAAATCAATAGTCTATTTTTTTGATCATCTAGTTTGATCTTCTACCCAGGGATGAAACTCCTCCAAAAGGTATGTGGTTCTCCTCCTTAACATGTGCGAAATAATCCTCACTTGAATACTTATCTCTTTCTGTGATTTTTAAAAAAATTCCATCAAAATCACAACTGGTGTTTCATATCCATGTGTTCTGTGGATGTTTTATTCTCCCATTATGTGACTTATAGTCCAGCTGGACTATAAGCTCAATAAGAAAAAGCATCATTTAACACAGTGCCTTTTCAGCATCTTAAATGTTTGTGGTTACTGAAGATCTGCTACATTGGATACCATACCTTAGAAAGTTTCTCCTCTGACTGAGGTTTTATAATAAGAGCAGTCCCTCCTTGTGCCTTCATTTCTTCTATGTGTCTATTCAGAGAAGCTAATTTGGCCTTAGCATGAAATTTTAGTTTTTTCATTTTCTCAACAGCAGCCTTTCTTTCATCCTGCCAGGGAAAACTGATAATAAATTCATAAATGATTATAGGCCACTTATCTAGCATATAACACAAACTATTCATTTATTTAGTGAGAGACAGGGTCTCACCATGTCACCCAGACTGGAGGGTAATGGCATGATCAGAGCTCACTGCAGCAGCAATACTCCCATCTCAGCATCCCAAGTAGCTAGGACTACAGGCATGCACCACCATACTCAGCTAATTTTTTAGAAAGTTTTCTTGCAGAGGTGGAGTCTCACTATGTTCCCCAGGCTGGTCTTGAACTCTTGGCCTCATGGAACCCTCCCATCTCAGCCTCCCACACCTGGCCCAAAAGTTATTTTCAATAGGCATCATGTAACAGTATTAGGGAAATTAGAAGAAGATTCTCTAATAATCTCAGAGAATGGGTCATCCATCACAGGGGAGGGACAGTTATAGGCACATTCATAACAGAGGAGGACCAGTAACTGGAACACCCTTCACAAAGTCTGGCATTGCACGGGGAACCCCTCACAGCAAAGGGCTAGTCACTGGGGCACCCACATAAAGGAGAATTAGTCACTGTGGCACCCATAACAGAGAAGGGATAGTCACTGGGCCTCCCATTATGAAGGAGTTGCCAGTCACTGTGACATCCACCAAAGAAGAGTACCAGTCACTGGGGCACAAGTCACAGAAATGGTACAGTGACAGTGACACCAATCACAAAGGAGGACTTTTTGCTGGGGCATCCAATGTGGAGGAGGTCAAATTACTGAGACATCCATCACACAGAGGAGTCATTCACTAAGGCACCCAATATGGAGGGGGGCCAATCACTTGGCCACAAATTACCATAGAGACACTGTCACTGGGACACCTATAATGGAGGATGACTAATCACGGAGTCACCCATTATGCAAAAGACCCAGTCACTGGGGCAACGAACACAGAATAAATATTGTCATAGGGACACCCAACTTTGAGGATGATCAGCCACTTGTGCACCCATCTCAGAGGAGGGCTAGTTTATGGGACACCCATTTTGGAGGAGATCCAACTATAAGGATTCACATCATAGAAGAGGGATAGTTACTACAGCACTCATCATAGAGAATGGCCAGTCATCATATCTCCAATCACAGAAGAGACCCAATCACTGGATCAGCAATTTGGAGAAAGCCCGGTTACTTTGACATTCATCACAGTAGAGGGCTAGTCACTGGGGCACCCATCATATATTAAGGTCAGTCACTGGGTCACCATTCACGGGGAGGACTAGTCATTTTGGCACATATTTTGGGGGCAGCATCACTGTGACACAACACAAATGAGGACCAGTTACTGGGGCACCCATTATGGAGGAGGCCCAGTGACTGGGGAAACCATCACAGAGGGAAGCTAGACACTGGGGCACCAATCACAGAGGAGGGCTACTCACCGAGGCATCCATTATGGATATGGGTTATTCACTGGGACACCGAAAAAGATGAAGGACAGTAACTGGAGTACCCAACACAAAGAAGGGCCAGTCACTGGCAAACCCATCACTAGAGAAAGGATATTCCCTGAGACACTCATCAGAGAGGAATATCAGACATTGGGACAACTATCATAGAGGAGAGCCAGTCACTGGACAGCCATCACATATGTGGGCTAGTCACTGGGCCTCCCATAATAAAGAAAAGCCAGTCACTGACACACCCATCACAGAGAGCAAGAGACTGTGGCATCCATCACAGAGAGGAAGAGTTATTTTGGCACTCATTAGGAGGACTCAGTCACTGGGACTCCAACTCACAGAGGAGGGCTAATAACTGGGGCAGCCATCAAAAAGGAGCCAAAATCAGTGTGGTACACATCACAGAGTCGAGCTAATAACTGAGGATCCCATCACAGAGTAGGGGCAGTCACTGGGGCACTGATTAGAAGGAAGCCCAGTCACTGGGATATCCATTATAGAGATGGGCTAGTAACTTGAGCACCCATCACAAAAAATGGCCTGTCACAGAGGCACCCATCACAGAAGAGGACTAATAACTGAGGCACCATTCCAGAGGATGTCCAGACACTGGAGTACCAATTCGAAGGAAAGCCAATCATGGTGCACTGATCACAGAGGGAAGCCAGTCACTGGGGCCCCCGACAGAGAGGCGACCTGTTAACTGGGATACCCTTCACAGAGGGGGAATAGTCCCTGGCACAACCATGACAGAAGAAGCCCAGCCACGGGGGAAACCATAATAGAGGTCAGATAGTCACTGAGACATCCTTGACAAAAAACAGCCTGTAACAGAAGAACCCATCACAGAAGAGGACTAATAACTGAGGCACCATCTCAGAGGATGCCCAGACACAAGGACACCCATTTGAAGGATGGCCAATCATGGTGCACTGATCATAGAGGGAGGCCAGTCACTGGGGCCCCTGTCAGAGAGTTGACTTTTTAACTGGGGTACCCTTCACAGAGGAGGGTTACTCCCTGGCACACCCATGACAGAAGCAGCCCAGCCACCAGGGCAACCATAATAGAGGTCAGGTAGTCACTGAGACAACCATGACAAAAAAAAAGCCTGTCACAGAGAAATCCATCACAGAAGAGGACTAATAACTGATGCACCATCTCAGAAGATACCCAGACACAGGGGCACCCATTTGAAGGATGACCGATCATGGTGCACCGATCATAGAGGGAAGCCAGTCATTGGGGCCCCTGTCAGAGAGTTGACTTTTTAACTGGGGTACCCTTCACAGAGGAAGGCTACTCCCTGGCACACCCATGACAGAAGAAGCCCAGTCACTGGGTATAGCCATAATAGAGATCAGGTAGTCATTGAGACAGCCATCCGAGAGGAGGAACAGCCATTGGGTCACCCATCACAGGGTAAGGCTAGACACTGTGACACCAATAAAAGTGTAGCACCAGTCACTGGGCCAGTCTCTCATTATGGAGGAAGGCCATTCACTGGGACAACCATGACAGAGGAGGGCTAGTCACTGTGGCACCCATCACTAAAAAGAGCCACTCACTGGTTCACCCATCAGAAAGGAAACCTTGTCATTGGGACAATTAATATGGAGGAGGTTTAGTTATAGGGGCACCCATCACAGAGGAAAGCTTATCCCCTAGGTCACAAAATATAGAGGAGGACCCCACACTGAGGCACAGATTACAAAGGCAGTACAGTCATTGAAGCATCAATAATAGAAGGAGCCATTCACTGAGATACCCATTATGTGGGAGACACAGTTACTGGTTCAGCAATCAGTGAGAAGAACTAGTCATTGGGGCACATATACTCAAGGAAGATCAGTCACTGAGGCGTTTTTAAAGAGAAGGGCCAGTTACTGGAGCACCCTTCACAGAGGATGACCATTCACTGGAGTACCCATTATAAAGGAATCCTAGTCTCTGGGTCATCTATCTCAGAGGACAACCAGTAACTGGGACACACATAACAGAGGAAAGTCAGTTACTGGAGCACCCATTATAGTAGAGGCCCAGTTTATGAAACATCCATCACAGAGTAGAGCTAGTCACTGGGTCACACAATTTGGAGGAGGGTCTGTCACTAGGGCATCCATCACTGAGGAGGCCAATCAATGCATCACCTACTGTAGGGGAAACCCAGAAACTGGGGCACCCATCACAGAGGAGAGCTATTCACTGGCACCCATTTGTCAAAGTCCCAGTTATAATGCCCTCCATCACAGAAGAGGGTTAGTCACTGTGCCACCCATCAGAGAGGATGAGCAATCATTGAGACACCAATCATAGAGATGACCAGTTAACAGGGCATTCATTATAGAGGAGGCCCAGTCACTGTAACACCCATCACAGAAGAGGGCAAATCACTGGTACATCCATCATACATAAAGGACTATTACTGTTGTACTAATCATAGGGAGGCCCATTAACTGGGACACGAATTACAAGGAAGTGCCAGTCAGTAGGGTCCTCGATATGGAAGAGGTACAGTAAGTGGTACATCCATCACAGAAGAGGTCTAGTCACTGGGAAAACCTTTATGAGATAGGGACTCTCACTGGACACAAATGACAAAGGAGGCACAGTCACAGGTACAGAAAACAGAGAAAGATACGTCTCTAGGGAACCTATTTTGAGGAGGGTTACATGCTAAGATAACAATCACTGTTTAGTGCCAATCATTAAGGCACCTATCACAAAGGTTGGCCAGTCATTAGGGAACAAATCATAGAGGAAGGGCAGTCACTAGGGCATGCATCATAGAGCAGGGGCAGTCACTGTGTAACCATCATAAAGAATGACAAGTAACAAAGACAGAGAATACCATTAACTGGGGCACCCTTTACAAAGGAGTGACCATCACTAATGTGTACATCACAGAGGACCAGTCACTGAAGAACCCACCACAGTGGAGAGTCGGTCACTGTGGCACCCAATAGTAAGGCTCAGTCACTGGCGTCCTGATCACAGAGTAAGGTCAACAAATGGGACAGACATCACTGAGGAGGCAATGTTGGTGTGGTACCCATCACAGAAATGGGCCAGTTGTGAGGCATCTATAACAGAGGATGGTCAGTCAATGGGGCAACCACATTAGAGGAGGGGCCATATTAGGGCACCCATAATGAAGAGGACACAGTCACTAGGGCAACCAGCAGAGAAGAAAGCCACTGGGATACACATTACAGAGTAAAATCAGACACTGGGGCGCCAATTACAAGGGAGAGCTAGTCACTAAGGAAGTCATTATAGATGAGGGCTAGTCACTGGGTCTCTGATGACAGAGGAGCACTGGTCACTGGTGCTCCCAACACAGAAACGTGCAAGTCAGTGAGGAATATATTATAGAGAAAGGGAAGTCACTGGGGCACTGATCACAGAAAAAAGATTATTCGTTGGGGCACCTATCAGAGAGGAGAGCATGTCACTGGGAAAACCATCACAGAGGAGAGCCACTGGGGCACCCATCACAAGAGAGATCCAGGCATTGACACCCATCACATTCCAGAGTCAGTCACTGGGACACTCATTAGGAGGGTCCATTCACTGTGACTCTGATCACAGTGGTGAGTCAGTAACTGAGATAACCATCAGAGAGGAGGTAAAGTCAGTGTACTCATCACATAGGAGGGCTGGTCTCTGGGACACCTATCAGAGGAGGCGCAGTTACTTAGACACCTAACACAGCAGTGATCCAGGCACTGAAACATCCAACAGTGGAGGGCCAATCACTAGGGTACCCATTAGGAGGAGGTCCAGACCTCAGGTACCTAACAGAAAGGAGGGCTACTACCTTAGGCACTCATCACAGAGGATGGCTAGTAACTAAGGCACCAATCACAGAGGAAGTCCAGACACTGGGTCACCTATATGAAGGAATGCCAATCACTGGGGTACTGAAAACAAAGGAAGGATGGTCACTGAGGCACCCATCACAGAAGGGAGTTGGCAACTAAGGCATCCATCACATAGGGGGGCTATTTATTGGGACATCCATCACAGTGAAAGCACTGTCACTGAAGAACCTATAACAGAGTTCATGTAGTCACAGAAGCAACCATCACCTAGAAGGATAAGTGTCCAGGCCACCCATCACAGCAGAGGGTTAGACACAGAGGTAACCATCACAGAAGAGAGACAGGAACTGAGGCACCCATTATGGAGGAGAGTCTATCACCGGGACACCATCATAGAGAATGGCCTGTTACAAGGGCAGCCATCAAAAGGAAGGTGAGTCACTGGGGAACTCATTTTGGAGGAGGGTTAGTCATAGGTGTATCCATCACAGAGTTGAGCTAGTCACAGGAGCACCCATTATGTAGTAGGCCCAGTCACTGTGATTCACATCACAGAGTAGGGCCAGTCGCTGGGACTTCCATTATCATGGAGGGCTAACATAGAGGCAATCATCACAGAAAAAGACTAATCACTGGTGCACAAGTCACAGAAGACAGGCAGTCACTGACATTTAGCACAGAGGAAAGCCAGTTAATCGTGCACCCAACACAATGGCGACAGTGTCACTGGGGCACCCATCACAGAGGATTCCAGTCACTGGGACAGAAGAGGGACAGTCACTGGATTACCCATTGCAGAGTAGGGCCAAATATTGGGGAACCCATCACACAGGTGAAACAGTCACTTGTGCACCCTTCAGGGAGGGAGGCGACTAAATGGGATACCCATCCCAGAAGAGATCCAGTCACAGAGTCAACATTCACCAAGGTGGTATATTCACAGGAACACCCACACAAAAGAGGGTTAGTCACTGTAGCACTGATAACAGAGGAGGGTCAGTCACTGGGGAACCTATTATGGAGAAGGGCTAGTCACTGGGACAAACATCACAGCAGAGGGCCAGTCACTTGGGAACCCATCAATGAAAAGGTCCAGTCACTGAAGCACTTATCAACACAGAATGCTCATTCACTAGGGAACCAATCACAGAGGAGAGACAGTCAATGGGTCACCCACTAGAGGCCAGGGCCAGTCAGTGTGGCCCCCATCACAAAGGAGGTTCAGTCACACAAGCATGTACCATAGAGGAGGGCTATTCAATAGGACACCCATCACAGAAGAGGATTTTCACTGTAGAATCCACCACAGAAGAAGGCCAGTAACTGGTGCACTAATTGAGAGAAAGGTCAGTCACTCGGACTTCCATTACAGTGGAAAGTCAGTCACTGGGGCACTCTTGATACAGGAGGGCCAATCACAGAGGCACCCATCACAAAGGAGGGCTAGTCACTGGAGCACCCATTATTGATGAGGCCCAGGAAGAGTGACACCCATAGCAGGAGGGCTTGTCACTGAAGCAACAATTATGGAGAAGAACCAGTCACTAGGGCTCAATCATAGAGGAGTTCTAGTCCCTGGGAAACCCATAATGGAAGAGACCCAGTTATTGGAACACCCAATATGGAGGAGACCCAATCACTGCAGCACCCATCACTTAGGATGGCTAGTCATTAGGGCATACATTATACCATTACTGTGGCACCAGACACAGAGGAGGGCCATTAACTGTGCAGTCATTACAGAGTTCTGCAAGTCACTGGCCACATCTTTTGGAGGAGGACCAGTCACTGGTCACCCATAATAGAAGAAGGCTACTCACTTGTGCATCCATCAGAGAGGTGATCCAGTCACATGGATAACTGCCACAGAAGAGAGCCAGTTACTGGGGAACATATCACAAAGAGAGCAAGTTATTGAGTCACACATTATAGAATAGGGTGAGTCACTAAGGAACCCATCACAGAGGCTGAACAATCACTGGGGCATGCATGAGAAGGCACTCAGTCAATAGGGCTTTGATCACACAGGAGGGCTAGTAACTGAGGCAACCATCAGAGAGGAGGTAAAATCAATGTGGTAACCATCAAAAAGAATCATCAATCACTGGAGTATTTTTCACAGAGGAGGGAGCTTCCCTGGTGCATCCTTTGTAGAAGAGGCCCAGTCACTGGGGAAACTACCACAGAAGAGAGCAACTCAGTTGGGGCACCCATCAGAGAGGAAAATCAATCACAGAAAAGGGCAAGTCACTGGGACACCAATTATGCAGGAGGCCCAGTTACTGGAACACCCATTACATAGGAGGGCTAGTCACTCTGGCACCCAACTTGATCGAGGCCCAGTCACTTGGACATCAATCACAGAAGAGTTTTAGGCACTAGGATAACCAATATGGAGTAGGGCCATAACTGGGGCATCCATAGTAGAGGCGGGCTAGTCACTGGGGCACCCATTTTAAAGGAGGACTAGTTAGTAGGACATAAATTATAGAAGTGGACTAATCACTGCAGTACCCATAACAGAGGATATACAGTCATTGGGGCACAAAATCAAAGAGGAGGCCCAGTCACTGGGGAACCCATTATAGAGGAGGCTCAATTACTGTGACACTCATCACAGAAGAGGCGTAGTCACTGAGCATTCATTGTCTATGAAGGTTGATTAATGGAACAACAATTATAGAGGAGGTCTAGTCACTGGGGCTAATATTACGGAGGAGGAACCCTCACTAGGACACTCATCACAAAGGAAGGCCATTATGAAGGAGATCCAATAAGTGGGAAAATTTTCACAGCAAAGGGCTCGTCCCTAGGGCACCCATAATGGAGGAGAGCCACTTACCATGGTACCAACATGGAGGAGATCAAGAAATTAGGGTACTGATCTCAGAGAAAGACCAGTCACTTGGCACCCATCACGGAGAAGGGGAAGTCACTAGGTTACCCATTTTGGAGAAGGGTCAGTACTGGTCACACATCAAAGAGATGGGCTGGTCAGTGGGGCAAGGTATTTAGAAGAGGCCTGGCCCATGGGACAGTCATCAGAGATGAGGATCAGTCAATGGGGCACCCATCACACAAGAGGGTTAGTCACTAAGACATTCATCACAATGAGGGTAATCACTGGGGCACCAATCACAAAGCAGTTCTGGTCACCCTGAAGAGCATCACAGAGGAGGCCCAATCACAAAGGCATGCAACAGAAAGGAAGGTTAGCCACTACGGCATCATCACAAAACAGAGCTTATCAATATGGCACCAATTACAGAGGATGATCAGTCACTTGGGCACCAATCATGGAGAAGGGTCAGTCACCATGACTCCCATTACAGACAGGGGGCATTCATTGGGACACCCATCTCAAAAGATGGTCAGTAATGGGGATACCCATCCAAAAGAAAGAATAGTCACTGTGAAACCCATTACAGAGAAGGTCCAGTAACTGGGAAACCCAACACAGAGTAGTGGTAGTCAATGGGGCAACCACAGTGAAGGGGTGCCAGTCACTGGGGTACCAGTCACAGAGGAGGCCCCATCACTGGAAATCCATCAAATGACAGTGAGATACTGAATCTACCAACACATATGAAGGCCAGCCATCTGGGGACCAACCAGAGATGAGTGTCAATCACTGGAGCACATAGTACAGACAAGAGCCAGTCACTGGGGTGCCCATCAGTGAAAAAGTCTACTCATTGGGATACTCATCTGAGAGGAGAGCCAGTCATTGGGTCAACAATCACAGAAGAGAGCCAGTCACTGGGGCACACACATCACAGATGAGGATCAGTCACTCAGTCACCCATCTCAGTGAGGGTCAGTCACTGGGGCACCCAATAGTAGTTTCTCAGTCACAGATGGGTGACTCAGTGACTGATACTCATTTGTGATGTGTGTGCCCCAGTGACTGGCTCTCTTCTGTAATTGTTGACCCAATGACTGGCTCTCCTTTCAGATGGGCACCCCAGTGAGTAGACTTCTTCACTGATGGGCTCCAGTCCTTGAAGTGGGCCAATAACTGGGATAGTCATCACAGAAGAGGTAAAATAAGTCTTGTACCCAGCATAGAAGACCATTATACACTGAGGCAATTTTCACTGAGGAAAGTCAGTCACTGTAGCACTCATCACATGGGAGGGTCAATCACCGGTAATACATTATAGAGAAATCCCAGTAACTGTGGCATCTGTCAACAAGGAGAGTCAGTCATTGGAACAACCATTATGGAAGAGGTCAGTTACTAGGACATCCATCGCAGAAAAGGGCTTTTCATTGTGGTGCTCATCACAGAGGACAATCATTGTGGCACCATTCACAGAACAGACTCAGTCACTGGGGCTCCATTTGTAGTGAAGGCAATGTCACTGTGACACCCATCACAGAGGAGGGCCCTTCACTGGGGCATCCATCATATATGAAGGCCAGTCACTGGGGCACCAATCATAAGGAAGGTCCAATCACAGAGGCACACATAAGGGAGGAGAACTAGTCACTGAACACCCGCCATGAAGAAGGGACATTCAATGGAGTACCCATATTGGAGGAGGATCAGTCACTATGACATTTTTCTCAAAGGAGGGCCAGTCACTGGGACATGCATCACAGATGAGAGGCCAGTCATGAGGGCAACGCTTACAGAGGATGGCTAGTCACTGATACACCCAATACAGAGAAGGGCTATTCACTGTTGCATCCATAACAAGGGAAAGGAAGTCACCGAGACACCCTTAATAGAGGAGGTATAGTCACTGTGTACTCATCACAGGAGGGCCAGTCAATGGAATATCCATCACAGAAGAGGGCTAGTCACTGGAACACCCTTCACAGAGAAGGGCCAGTCAGTGGGGAAGCCATCGAAAAGGAGAGTCACTCACTGAGCCTCCCATCACAGACACAGGCAAGTTGGTGGGCACCCTTCACAGGGGGCAGCGAGTCACTGGTACACCAAATACAGAGATGGACTAGTCACTGTGGCACACAAAACAGAGCAGAGCAAGTTCCTTGGGCACCCAATATGGAGGACAGCGAGTCATTGAGGCAACCTGCACAAAGACAGATTAGTCACTGGGGCAACAATTATAATGGAGGGTAAATCAGAGGGACACCAATCACTGAGGATGATCACTCACTAGGTCACACACAATGGAGGAGAGCCAGTCACTGGGGCACCCAATATGAAGAAGGTACAGTCACTGTGGTACCAATCACAAAGGAGAGTCTGCTACTGATGCAATAATACTGAGGAAGACCAGTCACTGGACACTTATAACAGAGTTGGGAAAGTTACAGGGGCATCCTTCACAGATGAAGGTTAGTAGTGACTAAACCCACATAGAGAAGGAATTGACACTGTTGCTAAAACAAAATTAAACAAAGGCGATCCTGTCACTGGATAATCAATCACAGAGGATTGCTGGTTACTGGGGCACCAATTATCAAAGTGGTCCAGTTACTGATACACCCAACATAGAGGAAGACAATCACTGGGGCACTCATTATAGAAGAGGCACAGTCATTTATCATCTATCACACAAGAGATCCAGTCACTGGGACATCCATCACAGACAAGGGCAGTCACTGAGACACCCATAAGAGTGGAGAATGAGAAACTGGAGCACCCTTCACAGAGCAGGCCAATCACAGGGGTACCCATCACTAATGAGTGCCTGTCACAGGAGCAAGGATCAGAGATGAGGATCAGTCAATGAGGCAACTAACACAAAGGACAGTCAGTCACTGAAACACCCACTACAGAAGAGAGACAATCACTGGGACACCCATCACAGAGGAGGGTCACTCACTGAGACACTCATCATAGAGGAGGGGTAATCACTGGGGAACCCATAACAGAGAAGAGCCAGTCACTGGGGCACCCCTCACAGAGAAGGACTAATCACTGAGACACCCACACAAAAGGGGGTTTGTCACTATGACACCAATAACTCACGAGTGCCAGTCACCCTTTAGGAAAGAAGGACCTTCACTGGAACAACCATGATAGAAGAAGGACAATAACTAGGCCCTCATCACTGAGGAAGGTCAATCACTGGAAAACTCATCAAAAAGTAAGGCTTGTCACTCGGCCACTTATTATGGAGGAAGCCTAGTTACTGGGAACCTATCACAGAGGAAGACTAGTCACCAGGACACCAATTATGCAGGAGGAACGTTCACTGTAGCAAAATAATCCAGGAAGCACAGAAACAGTGGCACCCATAACGTAGGACACCCGATCACAATGGCAACTATTATAGAGGAACACTAGTCACTGGGACACAAATAGCAGTGGAGGATAAGTGTCTGGGACACCCTTCACAGATAAAGTGTGATCACTGGACACCCATCACAGAGGAGTGCCAGTCACTGAGACAGCCATCACAGAAAAGGAACAGTCACTGGGCTACCCATAACAGAAGAAGACCAGTCATTGTGGCACCCATCAGAGAGGAGGGCCAGTCATGAGGACACCCCTCACAGAGAAGGTTAGTCATTGATACACCCAACACAAAGAAAGGCTAGCCTTCTGTAGCATTCATAACAGGAGGGCAAGGTATTGAGGTACCCATAATGAAGGCGAGTCCATCATTAGGGCACCCATTATGGAGGAGAGAGGCCTAGTCACTGGGGAACCAATGATAAAGGAGGGCCTGTGAATTGTGCAGCAATCACAGAGGAAAGGCATTCACTGGGCACTCAATTCAGAGAAGTGGCAGTCACTGGAGCACCAATAGTAGAGAAGGTCAGTCACTGTGTCATCACAGAGGCAGGGCAATCATGAAGACATACATAGAGAGGGGGACTAGTCATCGGTACACCCAAACCAGAGAAAGACTAGTCACAGTGGCACCTATAACAGAAGATGAAAAACCATTGAAGCACCAATATGGAGGAAGGACAGATATTAGAGCAACCTTCAAAAAGGAAGGCTAGCTAGTGGGAAACCATTATGATGAAGAGACAGTTTCTGGGGCAAGAATCACAGAGGAGGACATGTCATTGGGAGCCCATAATGGCAAAGGGCCAGTCACTGATGCACCCATTACAGAGGAGAAACTGCCACTGTGATACCCATCACAGAACAGGTCCATTCACTGGGGGCAACTATCACAAAGGAGAATCAGTCAGTGGGTTACCCATCACAGAGCCAGTCACTGATCCAGCCATCACAGAGGAAGGCTATTCACTATGGCATTCTTTATGGATGGGTAGTCACGGGCACAAATCACAGAGGATAGCCAGTCACACAGTTACCTATCACACAGGAGGGTCAATCACTGAGGTACCCAACACAGAGAAGGCCCAGTCTCTGGGGAAACCTTTAGAAGGAGGACCACTCACAGCAGTATTAATCACAAAAGAGGGTCAGTCACTGGGGCGCCCATCACATAGGAGGTCCAGTCATTGGGGCACCCATCATAGAGAAGGTCTAGTCATTGGGGCACCAATTACAAAGAAAGTGTAGTCATAGGGAACACATCATAGTAGATGGCTAGTCTCTGGGGCACCCATTCAAAAGGAGGCCAGTCACTGGGGCTCCCCTTCATGGGTAAGAGTCAGTCAGATGGTCACTGATTACAGAGGAGAGTCAGTTACTGGGGCACCAATCACAGAAGAGGGTCGTCAATAAGGCACCATCACAGAGGAGGGACAGTCATTAAGGCAGATTCCAGGGGGCCAGTTACTGGGACAGTCATCACAAATAAAGGCTGGTCCCAGGGGTACTCATCACAGAGAAAGGCCAGTCACTGAGCACCCAACACACAGGAGTGGCACTCATTGGAGCACCCATAATAGAGAAAGGCCAATCACAGTTGTACCTATCACAGAGGTGGGCAAGTCACTTGGACAGCCCTTACAGAGAAGGGTTATTCACTGGGGCACCCATTAAAGAGAAGGCCCAGTCACTGGGGCATCTATTACAGTGGAGAGTCTATCACTGTGGCCCCATCACAGAGAAGAGCTAGTTAGAGGCGCAGCCATAATAGAGGACAACTATTCACTGTGGTATCTATTTTAGAGGAAGAGCAGTTACTTATGCACAAATCATGAAAGAGGCCCAGTCAATGGAATACCTATTATGGAAAAAGTCTAATAACTGGGCATCCTTCAAAGAAGAGGACCAGTGACTTGTCTCCCATTATGGAGGAGGCCCAGAGATTGAAGCACCCATCACAGAGGGAAGAATGTCACTGTGACTCCCATAACAGTGGAAGACCAGTAACTGTGGCACCCATAAAAGAGGAGACCAGTCACTGGGTTACCCATAACACATGAGAACCAATCACTAAGGCACTGCTCACTGATGATAGCCAATCAATGAGGCACCAAACAAGGGAGGAGAGACAGTCACTGATGCACATATCACAAAAGAGGACCAGTCACAGGGACATGTATCAAAGAAGAAGGGCAATCACGGGTGCACCTATCACTAAGGAGGTCAAGTCAGTGGGAAGGAGGAATCACTGTGGTACTCATAACATAGAAAGGTCAGTCACTGTGGCATCTCTCACAGAGGTGGGCCTGTCAAAGGGGGCACCTCTCACAGAGGAGGATTAGTCACTGAGACACTCGCAGGAAGGTGGGCTTATCACTGTGGTACCTATAACAGTGGAAGGTCAATCACTGTGTCACCAATTATGAACAAGTGCACATCATTGGGACAACCATCACAGAGGAGGTACAATAACTGGTGCACCCATCACCAAGGAAGGTCAATTACTGGGACATCCATCATAAAAGAGGCCCAGGCAATGGGGCACCCATTACAGAGGAGAAGTCACTGGGGGTACACATAACAGAGGAGGACCAGTCACTGCATTACCCCTTTACAGAGGTGGCCCTGAGACACTTACACAAAGACTTGTCACTGTGGCAGCTATAACAGAGGAAGGCCAGGCACTGTGCCACCCATTATGGACAAGTGCCAATCACTGGGACAACCATTACAGAGAAGGTTCAGTCACTGGCTCACCCATCAGTGAGGAAGGCCAATCACTGGAACAGCCATCAGAAAGGAGGACATCTTACTGAGGCATTCATTAAGGATGAGGCCACCTACTGGGACACCCATCACAGAAGAGGGTTAGTCACTAGGGCACACATTATGGAGATGGACCCTGCACTTGGGGACAAATAACTAGGATATACAATGATTGGGGCAATCATAACAGAGGAGGACTAGCCTGTGAAGGACACCCAGTCCTGGAGCAGCAATTATGCAAGAATGCTAGTCACTGGAGAAACTATAACAGAGGAGGATCAGTCACTGTGATATTTTTCACAGAGGAGTGACAGTCATATTGGCATGAATCACAGAGGAGGACCCATCACTGGGGCACCCATCACAGAGGTGTAGTTACAGGGTATTCATCACAAACAGGGTCAGTCACTGGGACAGTTATGACAGAAGGGGGCCCAAAACAGGGCACTCAACACAGAGGAAGGCCAGTTATTGTAGCACCCATCAAAGAAGAAGGCCAGTCATGGGGGCACCTATCACAGAGGAGGGCCAGACACTGAGACTCCCATCACAGAGGCAGGCCAGTCATGGAGGCACCCCTCATAGAGAAGGACTAGTTACTTGTACATACAACACAGAGTAAGGCCAGTCACAGAGGTATCCAGAGCAAATTAGGGAAATTCACTGGGGTTCCCATCATGGAGGCTGGTGATTCATTAAGACATCCTTCAGGAAAGAAGGTTAGTCACTTGGGCAATATCTATAGTGGAGGGCCAGTCCCTTGGGCACCAATCAGAGAGGAGACTCAGTCACTCGGGCACCCATAATGTAGGAGGGCCAGTCACTGGGACACTAATTATGGCATTATGGAGGAGGCCTATTCATTGGGGCACCAGTCACAAAGAAGTGTCTGTCACTGGTACACCCATAAGGAGGCATGACCAGTCACTGGGGCACCCATCAGGCAGGTCGGCCAATCACGAAGGCACTCCTCACAGAGAAGGACTAGTTATTGAGAAACCCACACAGAGGATGGTTTGTTACTGTTGTTATGACAATAGAGGAGAGCCAACCATTAGATCACCCATCACAGAGGAGAGCTAGCCATTGGGGCACCAGTTTTCAAAGTGGCCCATTTATGGCTACAAAAATTAGAGCGGAGAATAATAACTGGGACACCCATTGTAGAGGAGGCATAGTCATTTAGGCATCTATTACAGAAGAGAGCCAGTCACTGGAACATCCACCACAGATTAGGTCAGTCACTGAGACACTCATAATATTGAAGGGCCAGTCACAGTATTTTTGGAGAGGAGGACCAGTCAATGAGGTACCTAAGACAGAAAAGAACCAGTCACTGAGTCACTCATCACAATGGAGGGCCAGTCACTGAAGCAGCTGTCTCTGAAGAATGTCAGTCACAGGAGCAATCATCACAGAGTAGAGCAATTCCTTGTGGCACCCATCACAGAAGACGGGGAGTCACTGGGGAACACACAACTGAGAAGGGCTAGTAAATGGGGCAACCCTCACAGAGGAGGACTAGTTACTGAGACACTCACATAGAGCAGGGATGCTACTGTGGCACAAATAGCACAGAATGGCCAGGCACTGGGACACCCATTATGAAGAAGAGCCAGTCACTGGAACAACCATCACAGAAGAGAAACTGTAACTGGGTCCCCCATCACTGAAGAAGGTCAATAACTGGGACACCCATCATAAAGGAAGGCTTCTTACTGGGGCACCCATTATGGAGGAGGCCAAGTTACTGGAACACTCATCACAGAAAAGGGCTAGTCACTAGGGCTAGTCATCATGGAAGAGGGACATTCACTGTGGCACAAACACCTGAGGAGGCACAGAGTGGCACCTATAAAGAAGGATGGCAATTGGCTGAGGTACAAATTATTTTAGAAACCCAATCAATAGTGCAGTGATTTCAATGGAAAGCTAGTCACTGGTTCACCAGTCTCAGAGGAGAAACAGTAACTGGGGCACCCATCACAGACTAGGTGTAGTCACTGAGCACCCATCATAGAGGAGGGCAAGTCACTGGAACAGTCATCACAGAAGAGGGCCAGTCACTGAGGTACCCATCAGAGAGGAGGACCATTCTCTGGGTCACCTATCACAAAGGAGGGCTAATCACTGGTACATCCACAATAGAGGACGACCAGTCACTAGGATGTCCAACATAGAGGTGGGCCATCACAAGGGCACCCCTCACAGAGGATGGCTATTCACTGATTCACCCAACATATAGAAGGGCAAGTCATTGTGGCATCCATAACAGAGAAGGGTAACTCACTGAGACACCAGTTAAGGAGAAGGGCCAGTCACTGGGACAGCTTTCACAAAGTTCACAAAGGTTAACCATTATGGTGGAGGTCCAGTAAATATGGTACCAATTAAAGATGTGACTTAGTCACTGTGGCATTAAAAATAGAGGAGAGCCAGGCTCAGTGGCTCAGCCTGTAATCCCTTGCCTTTGGGAGGCTGAGGTGAGTGGATCGCTTGAGTCCACGGGTGAGACCCGCCTGGGCAACTTGGCGAGACCTCATCTCTACAATAAATCAAAAATAAGCCGGGCGTGGGAGTGTGCACCTGTAACTCTGGCTACTCGGAAGGCTGAGGCGGAAGGATCGCTGGAGCCCAGCGGGCCAAGGCTGTGGTGGCCAGGAGCGACCACTGCACTCCAGTCTGGGCGGTGGAGCGAAACTCCAACTCAAAAAAAAAGGAGGAGAACTTGTCAGTGGGGCACCCATTAAGGAGGATGCACAGTCTCTAGGGCACCAATTATAAAGGAGGGTCTTACACTGCTGAACCTATCACAGAGGAGGACCTGTCATTGGGTTACCCATCACAGAGGAAAGCTAGTCACAAGGACACCCATTTTGGATAGAAGTTCGCCAATTGTGCAGAAATCAAAGAACACCCAGTCACTCAGTCATCTATCCCAGAAAACAACAGTCAGTAGGTTAGATATTTCAGAAGAGGTCTTGTCATGGTGGCATCCATTTTGGAGGAAGAACAGTCACTGAGGCACCAATGATGGAGTCCCAACAATGGAGCACCTAATATGGAGGAGGCTCAAACACTGTGATACCCTTCACAATGGAGAACTAGTGACTGGGGCTTCCATTATGGAGGAGGCTAAGAAACTGGGACACCCATCACAGAGAGAAAAATATCACTGGGGCTTCCATTTCAGAGGAGGTCAGTCACTGGGACACCTAGAACAGTGGAGGACCAGACCCTTAGGTACTCATCACAGAGGATGCCTGCCACTGGATTACCCATAACATATGAGCGTCAATGAGACAGCAAACACAAAGGAAAGCCTATCACTGAGGGACTCATAGCAAAGGAGGGCCAGTCACTGGGACAGGTATCACAGAAGAAGGCCAATTACTGGGGCACCCATCAAAAAGGAGGGCCAGTCACTGGAGTATTCATTAAAGAGGAGGGACATTCACTGTGGTTCCCATCACTAAGGTGAGCTAGTCATGGGTGTTGTAGACAATAGATAATTCATTTTTATAAAATGAAAAGAAGTCTGCTAATGTGACCTAGAGCCCATACTAAAAAGCAGACATGACTAAAACCATTAGAACAAAGAGGCACATAGTAATAGCCGTATTAGGAAAACAAAATTTACTCAGAAATGAGGAAATACAAACCTTATAATCAAATAGAAACAAGTACTTATTTTATCCTTATATAGACTAAAAACCCCTTACATGACCTCTGGAAAAATTTTGACCACGCAGTCCTCAGTCAATGAGGAACTGGGGCAGGGACCTGCACAATAGGGAATAAATTGCTTGCTATAACTACTCTGGGTGTGCTTGCATACCAGACAGTCGATCTTGCAAGACCATCATTTAAGTGTCACTTCTTCGGCATTCCACATCTGTGTCCATTTTTAAATTTTGAACCGGTGAGTTCATTTCTCACAATTTGGCAGCGTCTCTGGAATACTCTGCATCAGCAGGAGGGGAACTCCAGCAGAGAGGAAAACGCATCCCACCCAATTTTGCGTGGCCTACCCTGCTTGGGTGTATTTGGTGCTCTCAGGGGTACAGATGAGTCAGAGACTATAGTTCCAGAGGCAGCAGAAGCAACACACGGGAGAAAAAATAAAGCAGAAACTGCAGTAGCCATACAAACTCATATATATTGCAAGGTAAGAAAAATTGAACTATAAATACTGCCTTGGTGGTTGGGGAATTCTCAGAGGGTGAGTGTGTGTGTAACTGAGATGTATTGTAAATATGAATTGAGTGTGGAGTCTCAATCAGCAGATGCTTCCTCCCACAAGGAAAACAACTGGAGATGGAAAAATAAATCTTGGAGTGTGCAAGAAACCTCCAGTGTGGGAGGTGTTGAGTGCATAGATGAACTTAGGTACAAGTAGCAACCAGGGAAAACGAGAAACCCCTAGTAAGTGACATTGAGTACACAAGATAGTCAAAAATGGGGATTAAAAATTCTAGACAAGGGAACCCAAGAAAGGAGAAGAAAAAAAATCTTACATTCCTTCAGAGAGTCCATTGGGGGAATGTTGAGGTCTTTGGGGAATAACTCTTGTGCCAAGAAAAAAGAATGATCAGGAGGGCTGTAACATCCATATGGAAACAGGAACACTATCCACAGTTGGACATTCAGCCAGCTGAGCAAACGAACGCAAATGTAGATTCTGGGTGGGACAATAAAAATCAAGAGGATGAAACTAAATTTCAGAATCTTAGGGGCTTGATAATTAAGTGAATCAGCTCCAAAGTCTCAGAATGTCTCTAAAGTTTTCTAAAGTTTTTATGACCCAACAAGAGAAGAAGAAAACTCCAACTACCTTCTTACAGAGACTTAGAGCCAGAATGAGGAAATATTCCGGGCTAGACCCAGAGGATTTGGTCGGGCAGGGTCTTCTAAATGTTAATTTTGTTACCAAAAACTGACCTGTTGCTAAAAAGCTGCAGAAACTTGAGGGGTGGAATGAGATGCCAATAGAGGAATTACTTAAAGAAACACAAACAGTGTTTTTAAAGCAGGTTAGAGTAAAGAAAAAAAAAGAAAAAAATGTAAAGAAAGCTATGGGTATGAAGATGTATTACTGGTAAGGAAAGATATAAAGTAAAAAATGATTCTGTAAATGAAAGGATTTTATATAATAAAATTTTGTCCTAAAATAAAATGACTGTATAATTTGGGATGAAGTTTGGTAAACCACAAAGCTCCAAGTTTGGACTGTTGGGCCAGCAAGAGGTAAGATGAGTATATAATCTCCCTGAGAGATTAGTTGCACTTCTCTAAAGAAGCCCCATCAAAGAACTGTCGAAATTTACAATGTAATCCTGTGTTGCTGACTATACAAAGTGTGACTTCTGGACAGTTGTCTTGAAGTAGCACCAAGCATGTGTGTGTTGGGTGCTGACATTTCAGGGATAGTTCCAGTGGGGCAATTTGCCTTTAGGGTAGTTGGATATAAAAATTCAACCAGAACAGTACCAACCGAAGGTCCTATAATCAAGTATAGCCCTCCAGCAATGATCCTAGGACAGTGACTATATTGAAGTCAAGGATCTTAGGCAAACCCCCGAAATTAACACATGTTATGGACACACAAATGCCTGGATAGAATGGATTAAATATTCAGCGCTTGTTTAAAATAAGTGTAATTGCTATGCATATGTTGCAGGATGGCCACAGGCACAGGCAGTCCTGTTTCCCCTTGGCTGAGACACAGACACTGTTGGTATGAATTGCCTGATGGCTCCATACCAAGACAGGGATGCCTGGAGAAATGAGACTTGTAAAAGCCTGTCTCTGGTTTTACCTGCATTACAGAGGTCAGGCCTGAGGGCAGTCTCTTCTTTCTCCTCTTTCTCCATTGGGATGGTGAACCCTCCTCTTGCCACTCCAGGCAAGGGGAAGAGTTCAGGGAAACTGTGAGTGACCTCATAACCTGTGACCACATCTGAAATATCTCAGGTGAGTCTAGTGGCAATTTCTCTAACTTGCACACCCCTTGAGCAAATCTTTGGTGGTATTGTGGAGGGAAAAGCCTGCATGACTTGCTGCCCTCCTATTGGACTGAAATGGTTATTCCATTTACCCTTGCATTCCATCCCACATCCAAGAGAATGCACATTCCTCATCAATTTCACAGAGCATTACAGGGATCCTTTAACTTGAATGTGGACACTGACTTCATAATGGACCCCAGGAGTGTCCTTTATGGATTCAAAGCTGGAAATAAAAGAGCAACAGGGTTTAAGTCTGCACTTTCTTGGTGATATACTATTAATAAAAATGTATATTGAATTAATTATATTTACTATAATCAACAATTGTTTATAAACTACTAATGTCCTTCAAGGGGTAGCATTGGAAGAATCAACACTGTGAAGATGTCCATCTTATTTAAGGCAATCAGATTCAATGCAATACCCATCAGATCACCAGCAATATTCTTCTCAGACATAGAAAAAACAACACAGGGATTCATATGGAACCACAAACGAACATGAATAGCCAGAACAATCCTCAGCAAAATAAAAACACAAAACAGAACAAAGCATGTAGTATCACATTACCAGACTTCAAACTTTACTATAGAGCTACAATCATCAAAACAGCTTGATATTGGTATAGGAACAGGCATATAGATCAATGGAATAGAATTGAGATCCCAGAAGCAAAACCTCAATTTCTCAACCAACTCATCTTCGACAAAGCCTCCACCACCTACCACTGGGGAGAGGAGAACCTATTCAACAAATGGTGCTGGGAAAACTGGCTGACCACATGCAGAAGATTGAAACAGGACCCCTACCTATCTCCATACACAAAAATTAACTCTAAATGTGTCAGAGACCTAAATGTAAAGCCTCACACCATAAGAACCTTAGAAAATGAAGGACATACCCTCATGGAAATTGGAACTGGCATCCAATTCCTGAACAAAACCCGACACCCACAGGCCATAAGAGATAAGATAGACAAGTGGGACCTCATTAAACTGACAAGCTTCTGCAAAGCCAAAGAAACCATCAAGAGAGCAGGGAGACAGCCTGAAGACTGAGAAAAAGTATTTGCCAACTCCAGGTCTGACAAAGGCTTAATATCTTGGATCTACAAGAAACTTAAACGTGATGAAAAGAAAAAAAACCAAAAAACCCCATTATAAAATGGGCAAAAGATATGAACAGACACTTCACAAAGGAAGACATCCGAGCAGTCAACAGACACATGAAGCAATGTTCAACCTCACGAATCATCAGGGAGATGCAAATCAAAACCACACTGAGATACCACCTAACTCCAGTCAGAATGGTAATTATCAATAACTCAAAAAATAACAGTTGCTGGAGAGGGTGTGGCTAAAAGGGAACACTTCTACACTGTTGGTCGGAGTGTAAACTAGAGCAACCTCTGTGGAAAGCAGTGTGGCAATTCCTAAAAACTCTAAATATCAACCTCCTATATGACCCTGCAATCTCCCTCCTGGGAATATACCCTGAAGAACTCAATTCACTCTATCAAAAAGATACCTGCACACGCATGTTTATCTCAGCATTGTTCACAATAGCAAGAATCTAGAACCAACCATGCTGTCCATCAAAAGAGGACTGGATTTAAAAAATGTGGTACGTATACACGATGGAATACTATGCAGTCATAAAAAAGAACAAAATCATGAATTTCGCAGCAACCTGGATGGAACTAGAGTCTGTAATACTGACTAACCTCTCACAGAAACAAAGATCTGAGTATCATATGTTCTCCCTCATATAGTGGACCTTGATCATTCAACGTATTGCCATAAGAAAATGACTGACAGTTGTGGGAAACTATGGAGAGGGTGAGGGGAAGGGAGATGGGATTAATGGTAGTAAACATCTGTCTGGGGATGGGGAGACACCTCTTATCAACAAGGGTGCCTGAATGAAGCATGTTTGTATACCTAACCCTTAACAGTACCCCACAGTATCATAATAAAAAATATTGATTGTAAAAAATAAAAAATAAACATAATATTAGCAGTAAAAGAAAAGATTTGTGTCATGTTGATAGAAAAATATTGTAGTTTCATTCCAAATATTACTGCCCCCATTGGGAAAATCATCAAGGTATTACAGAGGCTAATGCCCCTCGCTGAAAACTCTGCTGTCAGCAATCCTTTTACAGACTGGCTAGAAGGATGCTTTGGAAAATGAAAAATATGGTTGCCTCTGTTGTAACATCTTTGATTATAATTGAAGGAATTTTAACCACTGTTGGGTGCTGTGTTACCACTTGCATGATGAGCTTGGCACAAAGACTCATTGAAAAAAGCTATAAACAAGCAAATGCTCATGGCTTATGCACAAAATAGCCCCTTACTTTTACATAAAAAATAAATCATGAAAAGAAGAGTTAGTTTGGCTCAGTGGCTCAACCTGTAATCCTGCGCATTTGGGAGGCTGGGGTGAGTGGATTGCCTGAGCCCGTGGGTTTGAGACTCGCCTGGGCAGTGAGACCTCATCTCTACAATAAATCAAAAAATCAGCCGGGCGTGGTAGCGCATGCCTGCAATTCCGGCCACTTGGAAGGCTGAGGAGGAAGGATCGCTGGAGCCCAGCAGGTCGAGGCGGAGTCCCCCAGGTCGATGCTGTGGTGGCCGGGAGCAGCCACTGCACTCCAGTCTGGGTGACAGAATGAGACTCCAACTCAAAAAAAAAAAAAAGAGAGAAATGAGACATGTATAACAACAAGGCCATACAAAAAAATACAAATAAAATTAAAATACATCAAATAAAAAAGAAGAAATTATGAAAGCAATAGATAATTCATAAAATGAAAAGATGTTCACTAGTGTGACCTAGAGTACATACTAAAAAGCAGACATGATCAAAGGTCCATTAGAACAAAGGAGAGCAAGGTAACAGTCACATTAGCGAAATGGAACTTATTCAGAAATGAGGAAACTCTAACCCTCCAAACAAATAGGAGCAAGTAATTTTTTTAACCTTATTTGGACTAAGAATCTCTTAATTGGTTTCTGGGAAAAATCTTGATCCTGCAGTCCGTGGTCAGTGCGGAACTGTAGGAAGGACCTGTACAATTGGAAAGAAATTGCTTGCTGTAACTGCTCTGGATTTTCCTGTACACCAAAACCCGATCTTGCAAGACCATCATTAAAGTCTAGTTTCTGCTGCACACCATGTCTCTGTGTCTATCCTTTGCTTTTTTGATGGGTTAGTTTGTTTCTCACACAGGACATGTCCCAAAAAGGAAGGCTAGTCATTTAGACACCAATCAGGGGAGAGCTTCTCTCTGTGGCACGGATAACATAGGAGGGTTGGTCACAGCAGCAATCATTATGGAGGAGTTCCAGTCACTGGGACAATCATCACAAAGGAAGGCTAGTCAGCTGCACACACATCATTGAGGAAGTACTATCTCTGTGACAACAATCACAAAGGAGGAACTGACACGGGGGTACCCATTTTGGGAAGGCCAGTTACTAGAACACCCATAACAGAGGGGGGTTAGTCACTAGTGCACCCATTAGGGAGGAGGGACAGTAACTGGAGCAAAAATAAATGAGGAGGCACAGTGACTATGGTACCCTTAATGGAGGAGGGCTAGTCACCAAGGCACACATTATGTAGTAAGCCCAGTCCTGGGGCAGCAAATATACAGAAAAGTTAGTCACTGGGGCACAAATAAGAGAAGAGGATCACTCACTGGGGCATTTTACACAGAGGAGGACAAGTTACTGGGGCACACATAACTGTTGAGGACCTCTTACTGTATATCCTTCACAGAAAAGGTGTACTCACTGAGCACCCATCACAGAAGAGGGCCAGTCACTGGGGCAGCCATTGCAAAAGAGGGCTAGTCACAGGGGCACCCATCACAGAGTAAGACCAATCACTGGGGCACCTAGCACAGAGGAAGGTCACTCAATGGGGCACCTAGTACAAAGGAAGACAATTCACTGAGGCTACCATCACAGAGATGGTCCAATCTTGGGGCACCCCTCACAGAGGAGGCAATCACTGGAGTCCTCAACATTTAAAAGAAATAGTCGCTGTTCCACTTATAATTGTGGAGGACAGGTCACTAGGGAACCCATTATGGAGGAAAGGCTGTCATTGGGACACCTTCACAATGAAGAATTTGTCACTTGGACAACCATTATGATCAAGGGCCAGGGACTGGGTCACCTATTATAGAGAAGGTCCAGTCACTGGGGCATCCATATTGGGGGAGAGCCAGTAACTGGGCCTTCCATTATGGAGGAGGCCCAGATCCTGGGACAACAATCACAAAGGAGGACATATAAATGACACACCCATAATTAAGGAGGACCAGATCCTGGGACATTCATCAAAGAAGAGGGCCAATCACTGGGATATCTATTATAGAGGAGGTCAAGTTACTGAGGAACTATCACAAAGGTGATCCAGTCACTGTGACACCCATCACAGAGAAGAGCTGTGACTGGGACACTTAGCACAGAGAAGGGCTAGTAACTGCAGCATCCATTATTAATGAGGGTTAGTCACTGAGGCATTTATCATCGAGGAGGGATGATCACAAAGGAATCCATCACAGAGGAATCCAGCCACTGGGAAATCCAATAGAAGGATGCTCAGTCACTCAGGCACTTGTCAAAGAAGGCTATTCACCTGGCACACATCACTCTGGACACCCAGTCACCAAGATAACTATCACAAATAAGGAACAGTCACTGGGACACGCATCAGAAAGGAGGCTCAGTCATTAGGGCACCCACTAGAAGGAGGGTCAATCACTGGGCACTGATCACAGAGAAGGCCCTGTAACTGGAACACACATCACAGAGTACGTCTTTTCATTGGGGTGCTAATCTAGATGAAGTCTATTCAGAGGAGAACCCATCATAGTGGATGACTAGTCTCTGGGGCACCCATCACAGAGGCTTCCAAGTCACTGGGGCAACCAAATTGAGGAGGTCCAGTCACTGGGGCCTTATCATAAAGTAGGGCTTATCACTGGCATACCCATAACAAAGGAGCACTGTTCATTAAGGCTTCCATCACAGTAGAGGGCCAGGCATTGGGGAAAAACTCATGGAGGATACCCAGTCACTGGGGAAACTATCACAGAGGAGAGCTAGCCACTGAGTTACCCATTGCAGAGAAAAGTTATTGTCTGGACCTCCCAGGAGAGAGAAGGACCAATCACTGAGGTGCCCATGAAAGAAGAGGACCAGTCACTGGGACACCTATTATGGAGTAAGTCCAGACATTGGGCAAATAACACAGAGGCGAGCCAATTACAGCAACATCCATCACAGGAGTGGTCTTGTGTCTGTGCACCCAACACAGAGGAGGCAGAGTCACCAAGGAACATATCACAGAAGAGTTCCAGTCACAGAACCACCCATCACAGAGGAGGGCTAGACACCAAGGTCCATATCACAGAGGAGGTACAGCAACTGGGGAACCCAGTCACTGGGGACCAATCACAAAAGAGGGCCTGATCCCAAAAGAGGGCCAGTTACTGGGGCACTCATCAAGAAAAGACCCAGTCAATGGAGCACTTATGACAGAAGAAGACTAATCACTGGGAGACTGAGCACAGGAAATATAGTCCCAGGGGCATCCCTCATAGTGGAGGGTTGGTCTATGTAGCACCTATCAAAAAGGAGATCAGTAATTGGGTTACCCATCACAGATTAGGACAGACAATGGGGCCCTGATTTCAGAGTCGATCCAGTCACTGGAGAACCAATCACAGAGAAGGGTCAGTTAATGAAGCACTGAAGAGAAGGGACAATCACTGAAACAATTATCACAGAGGAGAGCCAGTCTAGTCACCGGGGCGCTGATCACAATAGAATCCTAGTCATTGCAGCACCAATCATAGTAGAGTGCAATTGTCTGGGGCACATATAAAACAGGAGGCAAGTCACTGAAGAACCCATCACAAAGGAGAGCCCATCACTTGGGCAACCAACACAGAGAGAGCCAGTCAATGAGGCACCAAACACAGAGGTGGGACATCACTGTGCCACTCATCACAGAGGATAGCTAATCAAAGACAGACCCATCTCAGAAGAGTGTTTGTCACTGTGGCACAAATCAGAGAGGAGTGTGTATCACTGGGGCAGCAATCATGGCAAAGGGCCAATCACTGGGAATCTCATTACAGTAGAGGATCAATCATTGAGGCACACATCACACAGATGACCAGTCACAGAGATACTCATTACAAAGGAGGGCTAGTCACTGGGGCACCTGTTATTGAGAGGGCCCATTAAGTGGAAAACTATCACGGAGAAGAGCTAATCACTTGGACACCAATAATAGAAGTTTAGTTAGGGGCAAACACATCATAGAAGGTGGCTAGTAACTGGGCACTCATTTTTTAGGAAAGCCAGCCACTGGTAAACCAAACAAAGGGGAAACCCAGTCAATGAAACGCCTATTATGGAGAAGGCCTCATTACTGGGACATGCAACATAGAGGAGGACCAGTCACTGAGGCATCCATCCCATAATAAGGCCAGTCTCTGGGGAGCTCACTGGGAGGAGGGTCAGTTACTACAACTCTGATCACATAAGAATACCAGTTACTGACACATCCGTCACAGAGGAGGGACTGTCACTGGGACATGCATCATAGATTAGAGCCATTCACTGGCGAACTCATGACAAAAGAGGTCTGGTCATAGGGCATTCATTAGGGAGAAGGACTAGTCACTGGGGCACCAATCCCCAAAAAGGACCGGTCACTAGGGTACCAATCTCAGAAAAGGACTATTCACTGCGGCACCCATCACAGAGGAGTACCAGTCATGGAGTACCCATTATAGAGGACAGCCAGTCACTGGGGCACACATGACAACAGAAATCTCATTACTGAGGCATCCATTACAGAGTTGAGCCCATCACTGGGCAAACAACACAGATAAGAGACAGAAACTTGGGCAACCATCACAGAAGAGGGCTAGTCATTTGAATACCCATTACATAGGAGAAACAGTTACTGGGGAGCTATAACAAAAGAGAGTCGCAGGGCTCGGTGGCATAGAATGCAATCCCGCACCTTTGGGAGGCTGAGGTGAGTGGATTGCCTGAGCCCGCGGGTTCGAGACCCACCTGGGCAGGGAGACCTCATCTCTACAATAAATCAAAAAATCAGCCGGGCGTAGTAGCGCATGCCTGTAATTCCGGGTTACTC
>NW_007253090.1:116755-214614 GCF_000164805.1 Carlito syrichta
GCAGGTTGAGGCTGCGGGGGCCGGGAGCGGCCACTGCACTCCAGTCTGGGCGACAGAGTGGTACTCCAACTTAAAAAAAAGAGAGTCAGACACTGAGGCACCTATTAGAGAGGAGGAATAGTCACTGAAGCACCAATCCCAGAAAAGGCAAGTCACTGGAGCCCCATCACAGAGGAGTGCCAGTCATGGGGTACCTGTTATAAAGGGCAGCCAGCCACTGGGGCACACATCAAAGCTGAACATTAGTTACTGTGGCAACCATCTCAGAGGTAAGTCCATCTCTGGGACAAATATCACAGAAAAGAGCCAGAAACATAAGAATGCATCACAGAGGAGGTTAATCACTCAAACACCCATCATAGAGGATGACCAGTCTGGGAAACCATAACAGAGGAAAACCAGACACTGAGCCACCAATTAGAGACAACGGATAGTCACTGAGACACCCATTAAAGAAGGAGATCCAGCACTGGGGAACTCATGAGAGAACTAGTTACTGGTGCATTGATTGCAGACTAGGCCTAGTCACTGGGACACAAATCCAAGAGGAGCAGCAGTCACTGAAGCACCCATCCCAGAGGAAAGCAGTCACTAGGACACTCATCAGGAAGAGGGCAAGTCACTGTGACAACCAGCACAGAGGAGGGCCAGTCACTGAGGCACTCATCACAGAGGAGAGCCAGTCACTGGGGCACCCATCACAGAAAAGAGTTACGAAATGTGACATGCATCACGGAGGAGAGCCAGTCACTGAAGCTCCCGTGATAGAAAAGAACTAGTCAATAAGTCATCCATTATGGAGGAAAGACTTTCACTGGGGCACTGATCACAAATAAAGGCCACTCACTATGTTCTGATCCCAGAAAAGGGACAGTAACTGAAGCATTCATCAGATAGGAATGCCTGTCACGGGGCACCCATTATAGAGGAGAACAAGCAACTGGGGCCTCCATCACAGAAGAAGGCTATTCACTGGAGCACCCATCACAGAAAAGTGATAGTCATTTAGACACCCATCACAAAGGAGTGTCTGTAACTGGGGCACCATCACAGAAGAGAGTCAGTCACAGAGATACTCATCCCTGAGTAGGGTCACTGCCTGAAGCACCATCCCAGAGGAGGGCCAGTCACTAAGACACCCATCACAGAGGTGAGTCAGTAACTGACACCCTTCATAGAGAAAGAAGTCTCTGGGACACCCATTAGAAGGAGAGTCAGTCCATGAAGGACCAATCACAGAGTAGAACTCCCTATTGGGCTACCAATTAGGATGAGAAGTAGTCCCTGGGGCACTGATTACAGTAGAGAGGTAGTCATGAGAGCACTCATCACAGATAAATCCCAGCCCCTGGATACCCATCACAGAGGAAACCAAGTAACTGGACACACATCACAGAGGAGGGTAAGTCACTGGGTCACCTATCATAGATGAGGTCTAGACACTGAAGCACCCCTCACAGAAAAGAAACAGTTACTGGGGCAGCAGTCACAGTGGAGGGACAAGCATCACAGTTACTGGGGCACCCATCACAGACAAGGACCAGTCATTGGGGAAATCATCACAGAGGAGGTCTAGTTACTGAGACAACCATCCAAGAGGAGGATCAGTCAATGGGACACCTATATCAGATGAGGACTAATCACTGGGACACCCAACACAGAGGCAAGCTAGTCACTGTGTCATTCATAACATATGAGGGACTCACTGGGCACCCATTATGGAGGAGGGCCAGTCATTGGGACAATCTTTACAGAGGAGCTCTAGTCACTATGGCAACCATAAGGGTGGAGTCGCTGGGGCACCTAAAATAGAGAGGATCTAGTGACTGGGGCACCCATTGTTGGGAGGCCTAGTCACTGGGACATCAATCACACAGAAAGACCTCTCACTGGGTCAACCATCACAGAGGAGGACCAGTCAATGTGTCACCCATCACTAATAAAAGCCTGTCACTAGGGCACTCATCACAGAGGAGGGGTAGTCACTGGGACCTCAATTGTGGAAGAGGTTCAGTTATTGGCACACCCGTCACAGAAGCATCTAGTTACTGGTCGACCCAGTTTTCAGGATCTACTGTGAATATTGCATCAATCAGGGATGAGGTTTAGTCAATAAGCACATATTATAGAGGAGACCCAGTCACTGGGACATGCATCACAGAAGTACAGTCACAGGGACATCAATTGTGGAGGAGGTTCAGAAACTGGGGTACCCATCAGAGTGCAGTGTTAATAATTTGGCCAGCCATTTTGGAGGAGGCCAAGTCATGAGTACATTCATAACAGAAGTGGTTTAGTTACAGTATCACGCATCACAAAGGATGGTCAGTCATTGGGTCACCAATCGTACAGGAGACATGGTACTGGGGCACTCAGTATGGAAGAGGCCCATTCATTGTGACAACCATTACAGAGGAGGGACAGTGAGAAATTCATGCGTCATAGAAGAGGACTAATCACTGAGGCTGGGGGTCATCCATGATATATGAAGGTCATTCATTGGGACACCAATCATAAAAGAGGTATTTTCACTGAGGAACACATTATGGAGGAGGCCCAGTCACTGGGAAACCTGTTACAAACGAGGGCCAATCAAAGGGGCACCCATTATAAAGGACACCAAGTAAGTGGGATACCATTAGAGACGAGGGTGAGTCACTGATGCACCCATTTAGAGGAGCACCAATCACTGCTCATTCATCAGTGAGGTGTGCTAGTAACTGGAGCATAAAGTATGGAGGAGAGATAGTCACTGGCATAACCATCACGGTTGAGACCCAGTCACTGAGGCACCCATCACACAAGAGGGTCAGTCATTAGGGCACTCATCACAAAGGAAGGTCATTTACTGGGGCACAAATCACAGAGGAGGGCCTGTCACTATAACACCCATCACAGAGGAGGGCAGTTACAAATGCATGCATCACAGATGAGGACTTGTCACTGAGATACCCCTCACAAAAGAGAGTCTGTCACTTTGGCACCTTTAACAAAATAGAGCCTATCACTGAGGAACCAATCATGGAGAAATGCAAGTCAATGAGACACCCGTTACAAAGGAGGGCCAATCACGGGGGCACCCATCTAACAGAAGGTCATTCACAGGGACCCATAGTACAATGGAGGATTAGCCACTGGGGTATTCATTATTGAGGAGGCCCAGTAAGTAGGACATTCATCACAGAGGAAAGTAGGTCACTGGGACAACAAATATGGAGATGTGCCAGTCATTCTGGAACCAATCACAGAGGAGGCCCAGTCAATGGGTCACCCATAAAGGAGGAGGACTAGTCATTGTGGCACACATTATGGAAGAAGCCCAGTCAATGGGGCATCCATACCAGAGGTGGACCAGTCACTGAGACACCAATTATGGAAGAGGCTGTATTACAGCACACCCACTACAGAAGGTGCTTGTCATTGGGCCACAGAGTTTGGAGGAGGATCTGCATTTGGGGCACCAATCAAAGAGCCGACTCAGTCAATGGAACACCTATTATGGAAGAGCCCTAATCACTGTGACAAGCATCACAGTGGCGGGCCAGTAACTGGGACATGAATTAGGGAGGAGATCCCCAAACTGGGGCACACAACACAATGGAGAGTTAGTCACTGGGGTTCAGGCCATAAATAAAGGGCAGTCACTGGGGTTCAGGTCATAAAAAAATGCCAGTCACTGGGGAATCAATCACTGGGGAGGTCTAGTCAATGGGGAACATATTATGGAGGTGGCTCCATCACTAAGACACCAATTACAAAGGAGGGCCAGGCAAATGGGCACCCCTTATGGAGGAGGACCAGAAAATGTGACATTCATCACAGAGAAGGCCTAGTCACTGGGGAAAATATTATGAAGGAGGGCCAGTCACTGGGCACCAATCACAGGTTCAGGGACACCCATAATGGAGGAAGGCCAGTCATTGGGGCATGAATACGAAGGTCCAGTAAGTGGGTCATTGACCACAGAGGAAGATCAGTCACTGGGAAGCCCATCATGCAGAAGAGTCAGTCAATGGGGCACCCTTCATGAAGGAGTACTAGACACTGGTCAAACTCTGGCGAGGTGGGCTAGTTACTGGGGCATCAATTATGGAGGAGAGATAGTCACTGTGGTAACCATCAGAGATGAGGTTCAGTCACTGGGCCACCCATCACACAGGAGGTCAAATCACTAATGTACACATCACAGAGCAGGGACATTCACTGGGGCACCCATCAGAGTGCAGGTCCAGTCACTGTGACAACCACCACAGAGAAGAGCCATTCACATAGCCACACATTAAAGAGGAGGGACTGGAGCACTCATCACAGAAGAGGGTTTGTCACTGTGGCACACACAACAGAAGAAGTTCTGTCACATGGGCACCAATTTTGGAGAAGGGCCAGTCATTGGGACACCCATTACACAGGAGGACAATCCCTGGGGCATTCATCACACAAGAGAACCATTTATGGGGACAACTAGCTAGTCACTAAGGCGCCCATTTATGAAGAGGCCAAGTACGTGGGACATTCATCACAGAAGAAAGGCTAGTCACCTGGGCAACCATTTAGAAGGAGCTGCAGTCATGGGGCACCAATAACAAAAGAGGTCCAGTCACTGAGGTGATGATCACAAAGGAAAGCCAGAAACTGAGGCACAACCACAGAGGAGCATTAGTCACTATGGCATCCATTTTGGATGAGGGCCAGTCACTAGGACAACAATAATGGAGTAGGGCCATTCATTGTGTCACTTATTACAGAGGAGTGGAAGTCACATGGGACACAATACAGAGGAGAGAAAGCCACTGGCGTACCCATCACAGAGGTGGGCTATTTACTGGGGCATTCATTAAAGAGGAGGGATAGTCACTGGAACTTGCATGGCAGATGAAGACCAGTCACTGGGACACCCATTTTGTAGGCGGACTTGTCAAAGGGGCACATATCATAGAAAAATGTTAATCACTGGTAAATAGTTACAGAAGAAAGCCAGTCTATGGCACAGCCACCACAGATGAAGGTCAGTCATTGGATCACTGGTTACAGAGTCAGTCCTGCAGGATTGATCACAGAGGAGACCCAATCAGTCACTGGATCACTGGTTACAGAGTCAGTCCTGCAGGATTGATCACAGAGGAGACCCAATCAATGTGGCATCAAACCAGAAGAGTGCCGATCACTGAAACAGCTACCACAGAAGAGAAGTAATCACTTGGGCACCCATAACAGAAGAGGGACTGACTCTGGGCCACTTATGACACCCATCATAAATTTTTTAAAAAGAGCAGTCATTGGGGAACAAATCAAAGGGCAATGCAAGTCACTGGGGCACACATTATGAAGGAGGCCTAGTAAGTGAAACCACCTCACAGAAGAAGGCTAGCCTCTGGAAGAAACCATCATGGAAGAGATTCAGTCACCGGACCCCCACCACAGAGGAGGCCAGTAACTGGGGTAACCAATTCCACAGAAGTGTCAGTAAATTGGAAACCCATAACAGGTGAGGCTAGGCACTATGACACCTATAAAAGTGGAGGGCCTGTCAGTGAGGCACCAATCACAGAGGAGGACAGTCACTGGGGTACTATTTACAGATGAGGGACAGTCACTGGATCATTGATTACAAAGGAGTCAGTCTTGGAAGACTGATCAAAGAGGGGGTTCAATCAATGGGACACCAAACACAGAGGAAGGGCAGTCACTGAGAAAGATATCACGGAAGAGTGTCGGTCACTGAAGAACCCATCAGAGAGGGGTGTAGTCACTCGGGCACTCATAACAGAGGAGGACCAGACATAGGGTCATCCTTGACACTCACAAAATAAAACAAACAAACAAATAAATAAATAAAGCACAGTCTCTGGACTAACCATGGCAGAGGTAGACCAGTCACAGAGGTACCCTTCACAGAGGAGGGCAGTCACTGGGGCACCAATTACAGAAAAGGACCTGTCACTGCAGCACAAATTATAAGCATGTACAATGACTGCGTCACTGATCATAGGGGAGGGTCACTCACTGGTACTCCCATAATAAATACACATCACAGAGGAAGGCTAGTCACTGGGGTACGGATCACAAAGGAGTCACAGTCATTGGAATACCCATAACAGAGGTAGGGTAGTCAGCGAGTTTCTCATCACAGAGGAGGATAAGTCTCTGTGACTCCCATTACAGAGGCACCTATATGGAAGAGAACCAGTAACTAGGGCTGTAATTATGGATGAAGGATAATAACTGGGGCAGCCATCAGAAAAGTTGACCAGTCACTGGCACATGCATCAGAGAAGGCAAGTCACTTGGGCAACCATTTTGGAGGAGGGCCTGTCACTGGATCACCCATTAAAGACGTGGGCTAGTCACTGGGTACCAATTATGGAGACTGTCCTGTCACTGGGACAACCATATTAGAAGAAGATTAATCACTGGTGAACTCATAATAGAAGAGAGGTAGTCACTGTGACATCCCTCGTAGTGTAGAGTCAGTCATGGTGTCATCCACCACAGAGGAAAGACAGTCACTGTGGAACCTATCACAGAAGACAGCCAGTCACAGTGACATCCATAACAATGGATGGTCAGTCATTGGGGCCTCCATCACAGAGTAGGCCAGTCATTGGGGTATCCATCACAGATGAGGTCCAGTTATTGAGTCACCAATCACAGAGGAGAGTCACTGAAGCACTGATCACAGAGGAGACCCGTCAATGAGATACCAAACAGAGAGGAGGGATAGTTGCTAAGGTACCCATCATAGAGGTAGTTCAGTCACTGATATAGCTATCACAAAAGAGGGCCAGTCACTGGGGTACCCATTAGAGAAGAGAGTTTGTCACCGGGGAACCCATCAGAGAGGGCAGCCCAGTCACTGGAGCACCCCTAACATAGGTCGGGTTGTCACTCAGACAACAATCTCAGAGGAGGAGAAATTTCTGTGGAACCCATTCAAAAGGATGACGAGACCCTGAGGCACCCATCGGGAGAAGATCCAGTAACTGCAGCACCCATTATAAAAGAGGGCCAATCATAGGTCACACATTATAGAGGAGGACAAATCACTAGGGTGACCATCAGAGAGGACAGGAGTCACTGCAGCACCCATTTTGGAGGAAGGCCAGTCACTGGGACATTCATCAGAGGTGGGCTAGTCACTGGAGCATACATTATCAAGGAGGCCAAGTCACTGGGTCTCCCATTACAGAAGAGGGTTCATCATTGGGGCACCAATTATACAAGTGATCCTGTCACTGGGGCATCAATCACAGAAGAAAGTTAATCACTGATGGACCCATCACAAAAGAGAGTCATTAACTGGGGCATCCATCAGAGAGAACAGCAAGTCACTGGAGCGTCCATCACAAAGGACAGCCATTCAGTAAGGCACCCATCGTGTAGGAGAGACTGTAACTGGGACAGCCATTATGAATGATGACCAATCACTGTGGCACCCATCACAAAGGATGGCCAGTCACTAGGACACCCATCACAGAGAAAGGTGAGTCACTGTGGCATCCATTTTGGAAGAAGGTCAGGCACTGGTACACATAACAGAGGTGGGCTAGTCACTGCACACCCACTATGAAGGAGGTGCAGTCACTAGGACTACCATGGTAGAGGATGGCCAGTCACTGGCACACCCAGTATAGAGGTCGAGTCCCTAAGGTACACATTATGGTGTAGAGTCAGTCCCTGGAGCATCCATCACAGAGAAGTGTCAGTCACTGTGGCATTCATAAGATAAGAGAACACTCATGGGGACACCCATAACAGAGAAGGGCCAGTAACTGGGGCACCCATCACAGAGAAGGCCAGTCACCAGGATAATCATCAAAGAGATCCAGTCACTCGATCACCAATTACAGAAGAAAGTCACACAGGAAAGCAGCAATCACAGAGGAGGGCTACTCAATGAGGCAACTAACACAGAAGTGGGACAGTCACTGAGGCACACATCACAGAGGAAAGCCAATGACTACAACACCTTTCACAGAAGACGATCAGTCACTGGGGCACCCATTGCAGAGGGAATATGGTCACTTGGGCACAAATAACAAATGACAGTCAGTCACTGTGGCGTTAATCACTGAGAAAAACCGATGAATGGTGCACCCATCAAAAAGAAGGCTAGACACTGGGGCACGTGTAGTTGAGGAGTGCCAGTCACTGGGGCACCCATCACAGAAGAAACCTACTCAGGAAACCAGCAGAGAGGAGAGCCAATCCCTGGGACAACGATCACAGAGGAGATTCTGTCGCTGGCCACCTATCACAAAGCAGAGACAGCAGAGACACATATCACAGATGAGGGTCAGTCATTAAAGCACCCATAACAGAGAAGGGCCAGTCACTGGGCACACATTTGTAGGGGCTCAGTCACTGGGGTTCTGATCACAGAGGAGGGCCAGTTACTGGAGGAGCCATCACAGAGCAGTCATGGTCAGTATCATATCCATTACAGAGAAGGGTTAGTTACTGGGGCACCTATCACAAGACAGACACAGTCCTGAAGCACCTATCACCGAAGAAGGACAGCCAGTGAAGCATACCTCACAAAGGAGGGCCAGTAACTGAACAAACATTTCAGTAACTGGGACAACCAAGACAGAGGAAGGCTACACACTTGGACACCCATCACAGAGGAGATCCAGTCACTGAGTCACCCATCACCAAGGAGAGCTAGAAACTGAGGCACCCATCTCAGAGGAGGGTAAGTCATTGTGGATCTCATCACAGAGGAAGCCCAGTCACTTAGGAACCCATAGCAGAGGTCGAGTAGTCACTAAGAGACCCAAAAGACCCAGAACAAAGAAGGACCAGTCTCTGTGACGCCCATAACAGAGGAAAAGGAGACACTGAGGCACCCATCATGGAGGAAATGCAGTCCTGGGACTCCTATTATGGAAAAGTGCCAATTGTTGGGTCACACATCACAAAGGAGGGCAAGTCCTCAGGCACTCATAACAGAGGAAAGCCAGACACAGTGGCGCCTGTAAGAGAAGAAGTTAGTCACTGGGTCACCCATAACAATGGAGGGCCAGTCACCAGGGAACCAATCTCATAGGAGGCCAGTCATTGGGGTACACATCACAGATGAGGGCCAGTCTCTGGGGCATTGATTACAGAGGAATGTCAGTCATTGGAGCACTGAGAGGAGAAGAGGACCAGTCAATGTGGTACCAAACACAGAGGAAGGCTGTCACTGAGAAACTAATCACAGAAAAGTGCCATTCATTGGCACAGCTATTACATAAGAATGCCAGTCACTGGGACACCACCACAGAGTGGGGGTAGTCAGGTAAACCACTCTCACAGAGATAGGGCTAGTCTCTGGCACTGCTATAAGAGAAGAAGGCCAGTCACTGGAGTACCCATCACAGAGGAGGTCCCAGTCAGTGAGGCACACACTGCAGAAAAGTTCCAGATCCTGAGTTATCAATTACAGAAGACGACCAGTAACTGGGACCCCCTAACAGATGAGGACCATTCACTGGAGTACCAATCATTGAAGAGGGTTAGTCACTGAGAAGCCTATCACAAAGGAGGTCCAGTCACTGTGGTGACTAAAACAGAGGTCAGATAGTCACCAATCACAGAGTAGAACACTGTCTGTAGCATCCAAAAAGAGGAGAGTTAGACATTGAGGCACCCATCAGGGAGTACAGCCAATCACAGATGCCCCAATCATAAAGTCCTGAGTCACTGGGACACCCATCACAGAGTCCCAGTCAGTGGGGCACCCATCACAGAGGAAGCCAGTCACAGGGACACCCATTTAAGATGAGAGGTAGTTACTTGAGCAGTCATAACAAAAGATCAGTCAGTGGGCCACCTTTCATGAGGTGGGTCAGTTATGGTGGTACCCCTCACAGAACACTAGACATTGCGACACCCCAGGAGGAGGACTGTTCACTGTGGCACAAATCAGAAATGAGGGACAGTCATTGAGTCACACATCATGGAGTAATACCCGTCACTGGGACAACCATCACAGAGAAGAGCTGATCACTGGAGCACCCACACTGAGAAGGGCGGGTCACTGAGAAACGCATCACAGGTGCACATAATATGGAGGAGGTCCAGTCTCTTGGACACCCATCACAGAGGAGGACTAGCCACTAGTGCACCCATTATGGAGGATGGCCAGTTACTGGGGTAAAAATGACCAAGAAGGCACAGTCACTGTTGCACTAGTAATGGAAGAGGGAAAATCACTGAGGCACCCATTATATAGGAGACTCAATCACTGGGTCAGCAATCTCAGTGGAAAGCTAACTACTGGGGTTCCATCGCTGGAGATGATCAGTCACTGGGCATATTTCACATAGGAGAGCCAGTTACTGTGACACCCATCACAGAGAGGAGCCAGTCACTGGTACATCCATTATAGAGGAGTGCTTTCCAGTAGCACACCAATTATGGAGGAAGCCCTGTTACTGAAACACCCATCAGAGAAGAGGGATAGTCAGAGGAACACCCAATTGAAAGGCGGTCCAGTCACTGGGGCACCAAACCCAGAGGAGGCCCAAAGTTTCTCCTATTATAGAAGACACCCAGCCACTGGGACATCCATTAGAGAAGAGGGCCAGTTACTGTGGTACCCATCACAGAGAGAGTCAGACACTGGGTTATACTTCAAAGAAAAGGGTTAGTCACTAGAGCATCCATTATAAATGAAGGACAGTCTTGGGCATTGATCAATGGGAAGGGTCAGCCATGGGACACCCATTATAGAGGATGGCCAGTCACTGAGGCACCCATCACAAATGAATGCCACTCGGGGCACATATAGAGGAAAGTCACTCACTGTGGCACCCATCAACAGAAAAAGACTACTCACTTAGGAAACCCATCAGAGATATGAACCAATCACCAGACAAGCATCACAGAGGAAAGTCAGTCACTGAGGCACCCATCACAGAAGGAAGCAAGTCACTGGAGCACCTATCACAAAGGAATAAAATCTCTGAGGCACACATCACAGACAAGGACCAGTCAATAGAGGCACCCATCATAAGGGAGGGGCAGTCAATGGAGCACCAATTAGGAGGTTTCAATCAGTCACTGGGGCTTCAATCACATAGAAGGCCAACTAATAGGGGATCCTTCCCAGACAAGTAATAGTGTAGTGCCCATCACAGAGAAAGTCTAGTCACTGAGCACCTATGTCAGAGTGGCACCATCACTGAGGCAACTATCAGAGAGGAGGCCCAGTCACTGGTGTACCTATTAGGAGGAGGCCTGGTCACAGTGACAATCATCACAGAGGAGGGTTAGTCACTTGGTCACCCATCCCAGAAAAGGGCTAATTACTGTGGCATCCATTAGACGCATGGTTAATTACTGAAGTATTGATCACAGGAGTGCCACTCACTGTGGTTTCCATAACAGAGGAGACCTGGTAGCTGAGGCATCTATCCCAAAGGAGGGCTAGTCTGTGGCACCCATGACAGAGGAAGCCCAGTCATTACAACAAACATAATAGAAGTTGAATTGTCACTGAGGAACCCATTACAGAGGAGGACCAATCTCTGTGGCACCTTTCACAGGGGAAAGCTTTTCATTGGTGCACCCATAACAGAAGACAGTCACTGAGGCACTCATCACAGAGGTGAGTCAGTCACTGTGGGACTCATCATAAAGGGAAAGACACTACGGCATCCATCAAAGAAGAGGTTAATCACTGACACCGATAATATTGAAGAACCAGTCAATGAGGCATCCAACACAGCCACTGGAGTATAAATCACAGATACTGGATACTCCACAGATACTCCAGCCACTGGAGTATAAATCACAGATGAGGGCTAGTCACTAGGGCAATCATTATAAATGAAGGCCAGTGGGCAATTATTAGAGGATAGTCAGGCACTGGAGCACCATCACAGAGAAGGGCCAGTCAAAGAGGCTCCAAAGACTGATAAGGGTCAGTCACTGAGGAACCCTTCACAGAAGAGGGTCAGTCACTGGAGACCCAATCACAGAGGAGTTCCAGCAACTGAGGCACAAATCATAAGGATGGCCAGTCACTGAATCAGCATCCACAGAAGAGGTAAAATCACTGGGGTCACCATCACTGAGGAGGGCCAGTCACTGTGGTAACAACCACAGAGGAAAAGTTATTTGGGCACCAATAATAGTGATGGGCCAGTCACAGGGGCAACCATCAGAGAGGCGGGTCAACCACAGGGGTACTCAATTTGGAGGAGGATCAGTCCCTGGAGCAACTATCACAGTGGAGGCCCAGTAGATGTTGTACCTATCATGGAGGAGGATCAGTCATTGAAACACCCATTAAAGAGAAAGGATAGCACAGGGGCACCCATTTTTGGAGGATGCCCAATTACAAGCACACATATCACAGAGAAGGGCTAGTCACTGCAGCATCCATCACAAGGTATGGCCAATAATTGGGGCACCAGTCACAGTGGAGACCCAGTCACTATGGCACTTATTACAGAGGAGGTCCAGTTACTGTGAAAACCAACACAAATGAGGGCTAGCTACTGGGACATCCATTATATATGAAGGCCAGCTACCGGGGCCCCAATCAGAGGGGAGAAATAGTCACTGGGACACACTTTATTGAAGAAGACTAGTCACTGGAACTTCCATCACAGAGGGAGCCCACTCAGTGGGGCAACAATTATGAAGGAAATACAATAAATGAATGTAGCACTCATCACAGAAGAAGGCTATTCACTAGGGAAACCATTATGAGCACCACTCACAGAGGTGGCGCAGTCACTGGGGCACCAATAATGAAGGAAGGTCAGGCACAGGGGCACCAATAGGAAGGAGTACCAGTCACAAGGACATTGATCACAGAGTAATGCCAGTCACAGAAGTACTCATCACAGAGGAGGGAAAGTCATGAGGATACTCCATTTTGGAGAAGAGCTAGTTACTGGTGACCTATCACAGTGGTGGGTTAGTCATTGAAGTACCAATCATGGAAGAGGGATAGTCACTGGGACAATTATCACAGATGAGAGCCACACCTTGTTGCACACATCACAGAGGAGGCACAGTCACTAGGGCACTTATCACAAAGGACAAGCAGTCACTGGCACACCCCTCCCAAAAGGGCAAATTACTGTGGCATCCATCACAGAGGAGTACCATTCACAAAAATATGCATCACAGAGGAGGCCTAGTCATTGGGATACCCATCACAGGCAGCTTGTCACTGTGATACCCTTCACAGAGGACAGTCACTGAGACACCAATCATGGAGAAGGGACACTCTTCAGAGAAAGGCGTCATGAAGACATCCATCACAAAGGAGGGCAAGTCACCGAGGCACCCATTATTAAAGAGATTCAGTGAGTAGAAACCCATCACACTGGAATCCCAGGGATTGAAGCAAACATTATGGATGAGCACCAGTCACTAGGACACTCCTAATTGAGGAAGGTTATTTTCTGGGCACCCAATATGGATGAGGGACATTCACTGGGCTACTGTTTAAAGATGACAGCCAGTCACTGGGGCTTCCATTACAAAGGAGAGCCAGTCACTGAGTTTCCCATCACAGAACAGTGTAAGTTACTGGGGAATATATTAGAGAAGGAGAGACTGTCACAGAAGAAGTCTACTCACCTCAGTACCCATCAGAGAGGAGAGTCAACCACTGGGACAAAAATTACAGAAGAGAGTCTATTACAGGGACACTCAACAAAGAGGACAGCAGGTCAGTGGGGCACACATCACAAAGTAGAAGCAGTCACTGTTGCAGACATCACAGACAAGGGACAGTCACTGAGGCACCCATCACAGAAGAGGGTTCAGTCAGTGGGGCTGCCATTAGGAGGGGCTCAGTCAATGACTCTCCAATCATAGAGTGATAGTACCTGGAGCAGCCATCACAGAAGAGGCAAAGTCAGCGTGGTACCCATCACAAGAGGACAAATCACCAGGGCATTTTTCGCATAGGTGGCCCAGTCACTAGGAAAGCAATCACAAAGGAGTGCCAGTCACTGAGAGACACTTTTTGAAGGACGACTAGTCACTGTGGCAAAAATTATTGAGGATCAATAGTCATTGGGACAGCCATCACAGATAAGGCTCAGTCACAGGGGCAACCATCATACAGGGGTCCAGTCATGTGGACAACCATCACAGAAGACAGGCAGTCACAAAGGCATGCATCACAGAAGAGGGCATATCACCCATCACCCATCACATAGGAAGGCCAATCACTGGACCACCAATCATGGAGAGGGTTCAGTCATTGTGATATGCATTACACAAGAAGGCCTGTCACTTGGGCACCCATCACACGGGAGGGTGAGTTCCATCACAAAGGAGGCCTATTCACCGAGTCACCCATTATTGAGAAACCCCAGTAAGCAAGACACCAATCCCAGAGGCGGGTTAATCACTGGGGCAACCATTATGGATGAGCATCAGTCACTGGGGCACCATTACAGAGAGGGCCTAGTTACTGGTGCACACATAATGGATGAGGGCCAGAAGCTGGGACACCCATAAGGTAGGAGGAAAAAACACTGGGGCAAATATAACTGAGAAGAGTAAATCACTGAAACACCCATAACAGAGTAGAGCCAGACACTGGGGCACCCATCACAGAGGAGGGCTTGTCACTAAGGCTTCCATTATGAATGAGGGCCTGTCCCTCACATATCACAGATGACAGCCAGTCACTGAGGCACCCATCACAGAGGAGAGCCAGTCATTGGGAAACCCATCACAATGGAGGTCCAGTCACTGAGACTAATAGAGAAGGGCCAGAAATTGAGGCACTCATCACAGAAGAAGACTACTCACTGAATCCCCCTTGAGAGAGGAGAGCCAGTCACTGAGACAACCATAGCAGAAGATAGTCATTCACTGGAGCACCAATCACAGAGGAAAACCAATCACTGGGGTACCCATCACGAAGATGAATAAGTCAATGAGGCACACATCACAGATGAGGACCAGCCACTGAGACACCGGTCACAGATGAGGACCAGTCACTCTAGCACCCATTATGAGGGGCTCACTGAGTGGGACTCCAATCAAAGAGGAGGGCTTGCAGCTCAGGAAGCCATCACAGATGAGGTAAATTCAGTGCAACTCACATCATAAGGGATAATCAGTCACAGGAACATTTTTTTAAAATGGAGGGTTAGTCACTGGGTTGCCCATTATAGAGGATGCCCAGTCACCAAGGCATCTCTCACAGAGGTGAGGCAGTCACTGGGACACCTTTTATGCATGAGGCCTATTACTGCAACACTCATCTCGGATTAGGGCTAGTCTTTGGAACATACAATTTGGAGGATGGACAGTCAATCTGGCATCAATCACAGTGGAAGCCCAGTCGGTGGAACACCTATTATGGAGGTGGCCCAGTTACTGGGACACAGATCTTAAAAGTGGGCTAGTTACTGGGGCATCCATCACAGAGGACTAGTAACTAGGGCATCTATTAGTGAATTCCAGCCATTGTGACACCTTTTATAGAGGAAGGTTAGTCCCTGAGACACAAATCACTGAGGAAAGGTAATCACTGGGGCACCTATCACTGAGGAGGATTAGTCACTGGGGCATTTTTGCTAGAAGGTGGCCAATTTCTGGACTCCCATCAAAGTGGAAGGCCAGTCACAGGGGTACCAATTATGGAAGAAGACCAATCACTGGGGCATCTATCACAGAGTAGAACCAGTCATTGGGACATCCATCACAGAGAAGAGTCAGTCACTGGGGTACTTGTTATAGAAGATAGCTAGCCACTGGGGCACTAACTATGGAGGAGACCCAGTTACTGAAATACCCATCACAGAGAAGTTCTAGTCAATGTGGCACCCAATTTGGAGGAAGTTCAGTTACTGGACCAATCACAGAGCAAGCCTAGCCAGTGGATTGCCTATTATGGAAGAAACCCTGTCACTAGGACACTCATCAAAACAGAGGACAAGTCACTGGTCACCCATGATTGAGGAGGTCTAGCAACTGGGGCACCCATCACACAAGAGGGATAATCACTGGGATACCCATTTTGTAAGGGTCCCAGTGACTATGTCACCCATCACAGAAGAGGGCAAGTCACTGTTTCATCCATCACAGAATATGGTCAGTCAGTGGGGCACCAATCAGGGTGGAGGCCCAGTCACTGTGGCACCCATTGTGGATGAGGCCCAGTCAATGTAATACCCATTGTGGATGAGGTCCAGTCAATGTAATACCCATGGCAGAGGAGGTCTAGTCACTGGGGCACTCATTATATATGAAGGAGAGTCACCGAGGAAATCAGAGAGGAGGCTTCATCAATGGGGCAAACATGGAGAAGACAGTCACTAGGACACCTATCACAAAAAAGGGTCAAACAATGGGACATCTAGTATAGATGTAGTCCAGTAAGTGAGACACTCATCACAGGGAAGTATTAGTCACTAGGGCTACCAATATGGAGGAAACCTGTCATTGGGCACCAAACTCAGAGGAGACAGTGTCACAGGGACACCAATAATGGAGGAGGACTAGTCACTGGAACACCGATGTGGAGGAGACCCAGTAACTGGAGTCCAATCACAGAGGAAGCCCACTGACTGGGAACACATAACAGAGGTCAGTTAGTCACAGAGGAACCCATCATAAAGGAGGACCAATCTCTGTGACACACATCTCAGAGAAGGGCAAATCACTGAGGCACTCATGTTGAAGGAAATCCACTCACTGGGAGACCCTCAAGACAAGAAAAATAATCACTGGGTGACCAACTGCAGAAAAGAGTTGTCACTGGGAATCCCATCACAGAGGAGAACCAGGGTGTGAGGCATTGATCACAATGGAGGGCTAGTCAATTAAGCACAAAACACAGAGGAGGAGCAGTCACTGAGGCATCCATTATAGAGGAGAGTCACCCACTGGGGTCTGGATCACAGAAGAGACCCAGTCACAGAAGGCCAGACACTGAAGTACCAATCAAAGAGGAAGGTGATTCACTGGGGCACCTATGTGGTAGATGGGCCACTCATGTGGACAACCATCACAGAGGTGGGCTAGTCACAAATGCATCCATTATGGAGGATGGACAGTCACTGAGGAACAAATCACTGAGGAGTTACAGTCACTGGGACACCCATCACTAAGGAGGGCTAGAAACTGGGACACACATCAAGAAAGATGGCTTTTCACTGGGGTATCCAATATGGAGGGGGCCCAGTTACTTGCTATCACCCATCACAGAGGAGGACCGTTCACATGGTCACCCATTGTAAAGGAGGCTCAGAAACTGGGCCGCCCATCAGAGAGGAGGGCTAGTAACTGTGACACCCATCACAGAGGATAGTCAGTCAATGGGGCACCAATAACAGAGTAGACTGAGTCTTGTTGGCATCCATTATGGAGGAGGCCTTGTCCCTGGACAGCAATCACAGAGAAGAGCTAGTCACTGGGTTACTCATCATATATGAAGACCTCACAGGGGTGTCAATCACAGGGGAGGCACAATGACCGGGACATACATCATGTAGGAGGCTTAATCACTGGGACACTCAGCACAAAGGGGGGCTGATCACAGGGCACTCATTTTGGAGGAGGCTTAGTAATTAGGACACCCAACACAGAAGTGGACTTGTCACTGGTGCAAACATTATGGATGAGGGCCAGTCACTGGGACCAATCACCAAAGAGGCCCAGTCACTGGTGTATTCGTAAGAGATGAGTGCTAGTCCATTGGACAACTATTATGTGGGAGACCCAGTCACTAGAGTAGTGATCACTGAAAAAATAATCACTAGGGCACCTATCACGGAGGAGGGTCACACACTGCGGTAATCATTATAGAGGAGACTCAATTACTGGAGCATCTATCACAGAGGAGAGCCAGTCACAGGGGCACCTAATACAGAGGGGTGCTAGTCAGTGGAACACCAATTTTAGAAGGGGCCCAGTTTCTGGAAGATCCATTGCAGAGGAGGCCAGTCACTTGGACACCCTTTATAGAAGAGGCTCAGTCACTGACCATCTATTGCAGTGGAGAGTCAATCACTGGGACACCCATCACAGAGAAGAGCAAGAGAGGAGGCCAGTCCCTGAGAAATCTATAACAGTGGAGAGCCAGTCACTGGGGCTCCCATCACAGGGGAGAGCAAGTCACTGGGAACCTGATTTGAGAGGAGGCCATTACTGGGACACCAATCACAGAGCAGGAAAGGTCACTGAGGCACCCATTACAGAGTAGGGTCAGTCACTGGGACAATTGTCACAGTAGAGGGCCAGTAATTGGGGCACCCATTACAAAGTAGGACCTGTCAGGGGATACACCTCCCAGAAGAAGAATAGTCACTGACAAGCCCAAACCAAGGAGAGCCTGAAACTGTACACCAACAATAGGTGAAGGGCAGTCACTGCGTCACCCAATATGCAAAATGACCAGTCATTGACGTACCCTTCACTGAGAAGGGGCAGTCTCTAGGCAAGCCATCACAAAGGAGGGCTTATTACTGAGTTACCCAATATGGAGGATACTGAGTTAATGGGAAACCCATCACACAAGAGGGCTCGTCACTAGGGCATCCATTGTGGAGGTAGGCCAGTCACTGGGGCACAAATCACCCAGGAGGCACAGTCACTGAGGCACCCATAATGAAGGAGGGCTTGTCACTGATGCACCCATTATATAGGAGAATCATTCACTGTGACCGAGTTCACAGGGGAAGCTAGTCACTGGGGAGCCACTCAAATATGAAGATCACTAACTGAAGCATTTTCACAGAGAAGGGTCAGTCACTTGGGCTCATGTCACAGGAGGGCCAGTCATTGGTGCACCCATCACAGAGGACGTGTGGTCACTGGGCATCCATCAAAGAAGAAGGCCAGTAACTGAGACAGCAATTGCAGAAAGGGATAGGCACTGTGGCACCCATCACAGAGGAGGACCAGTTACTTGAGCACCCATAATGGAGAAGGGCATGTCACCAAGATACCTATCACAGAGGTCTTGTCACTGGGGCACCAATTATATGTGACCACCAGTCATTTGGGCACCATTACAGAGGAGGCAAGTCATTTGGGCACATAATGTGAAGGAGGTCCAGTTACTGGGAAGCCCATCTCAAAGGAGGGACAGTCACTAGAGCACCCATTATGGAGGAAGCCCAGTAATTGGGACAATCACCACAGAAGAAGGCAAATAACTGGGGTATCCAATATGGAGGTTGACCCGTCACTGGGGCACCAATCACAGATGAGGCCCAGGCACTGGATCACCCTTAATGGAAGAGAGTCAGTCACTGGGGCACTCATTAATGAGAAGGCCCAGTTACTGGGACACCCATCACAGGGGATGGATAGTTACTCAGGCACCCATCACTGAGATGGGCCAGTCATTGGGACACCCTTCACAAAGGAGGAATTTTCACTGATGCACTCATTATGGAGAAGGCCCAGTTACCAGGACATCCATCACAGAGCAGAGCCAGTCACTAGGGCACAAAATTATGCTGGATTACTGCTCACAGAGGTGCAAATCACTAAGGCGGCACAGTCACTGGGGCACCCGTAATGGAATAAGGCTAGTCACTTAGGCGCAGATTATTTATGATACCTAGGCACTAAGCCAGCGATCACAGAGTAAAGCTAGTCACTGCAGTGCAGATCACAGAGGAGGATAAGTCACTGTGGCTTTTGTCACAGAAAAGTGTTAGTCACTGGGTAACTCCTCACAGAGTCAGGCTATTCACTGGCACACCCAATACAGAAATGGGCTAGTTTTGTGGTACTTATAACAGTACTGGATCTGTCACAGGGTACCTATTATGGAGGAGGACCAGTCATTGAGACAATCTTCACAGAGGAAGACTAGTCATTGCGGGAACAATAATGGAGGAGGGCCTGTCATTGGGACACTCTTTATGGAGGAGGCCCAGACGCTTGGGCACCAATCACATAGAAGGACCTGTGACTGGTGCACCCATAACAGATTAGGACCAGTCACTGGGGCACCCATCACAGAAGAAGGCCAGTCACTGAGACATCTATGACAGAACAGTACCAGTCACTGGGGCATTCAGCACAGAGGAGGGCTTGACGCTAGGGCATCCATCGTAGATGAGGGATAGTTATTGAGACACCCATCACAAAAGAGGCACAGTCACTGAGACATTTAGCAAAGAGGAGTCAGTCATAGAAGCACCCATCACAGAGAAGAGCCAGTCACTCTGATACCCATTAGGAGGAGGCCCAGTCACTGAGTCAACCTTCCTATTGAAGAGCTACTCACCTGGAAAAACACTTTGACTCACTGAGGCACATATTGCAGAGGATTGCTAGTCACTGTGTCATCCACCAGAGAGGGGGCCCAGATACTTGGATACCAATTAGGAGGAGGATCAATCACTGAAGCACTGCTCACAAAAAGGGCCGATCACTGGAGCACACATCACATAAAAGGCCATAACGTGAATCACCTCATCAGAGACGTCTACTCACTTGGGCATATGTCATAGTGGAGTGCCAGACTCTGTGATACCCATTACAGAGGAGAGCCAGTCATGGTGGCACTAATCAAAGAGAAAGGCCAGTAAATGGGTCTCACATTACAGAGGAGGGTCAGTCACTGGGGTACCCATCATACAAGAAGCCCAGTCATGTTGACACCTATCACAAAGGAGAGCCCATTATGGAGGAAGCCCATTAAATGGGACACCCACCACAGAGGAGGACTAGTAACTGAAAAAAACATTATGGAGTAGCTCCATCACTGTTGCATAAATCACAAAGGAAGCCCAGTCACTGTGATACACATTATGGAGAAGTCCCAGTAACTGAAACAACAATTACAGAGAAAAATCAGTCAATACGAAGCACATTACAGAGGAGAAGTAGACACTGGGGCACCCATCATAGTCATTAGAGTTTTCCTTATGGATGACAGCCAGTCACTGGAGCACAGATCACAAAAGACAGCCAGTCACTGGGGTACCCACCACCGAGGAGTTCTAGTCACTGGAGCACATATTATATATCAGGGTCAGGAGGAGGGACAGTAAAAGGCTACTGACTAGGGCACCCATCAGACAGAAGAATCAGTCATTGTGTCAACCATCACAGAGGAGAGTCAGTCCTTGTGGCACCCATTATAGAGTACAACCAGTCACTGGGGCACACATCACAAAGGAGAGTCAGTCACTGAGACACACATCAGACATGGGCCACTCACTGAGGCACCCATCATAGAGGAGGTCAAGTCACTGGGTCATTCATTAAGAAGGTCTCAGTCACTAGGGCTATTTACACAGAGAAGGGCCAGTAACTTAAGCAGTCATTACAGAACAGCCAAAGACACTATGCACTGTGCTAACCATTACAGAAGCGGTCTAATAACTGCAACAAATATCATGAAGGAGGCCCAGTCAATGAAGCAGCTATCACAGAATAGGACCAATCTCTAAAGTATTCATCACAGAGGATGTGCAATCACAGAGGTACCCATTTGGTGGATGCTAAGTCACAGAGTTACCCATCACAGACGAGGACCAGTCACTTGGGCTCCAATCAGAGGAGAGTGTCACTGAGGCACCCATCACAGAGGAGGGCTTGTAATTGAGGCAACTGTCCCAAGGAGGGACATACATTGGAGGACCCATCTTAAAGAGGGGCAATCACTGGGGTACAGATCACAGAGGAGGGCTTGTCACCGGGGCATTTATCACAGTGGAGTCCTATGACTTGGGCACATATCACTGAGGAAGGCTAATCATTAGTGCACCCAATCACAGAGGAAGCCGATTCACTGAAGAACCCATAACAGAAGTCAGAGTGTCCCGGGGCACCTATTACAGAAAAGTGCAGGTCACTGTGGCACCCATTATGGAGGAGGCCCAGTCACTGGGGCAACTATCACAGAGAAGAACCAGTCACTGGGACACATCACAGAAGAGGGACAGTCATAGAGGTACTCATCACAGAGGACAGCCAGTCACCATGACACCTATTAGGGGTAGGCCAGTGACTTTGGCCAACAACTCATGTAAAGGGCTCATCACCTGGACATATATCATTAGGAGACCCAGTCATTGAGGCCCCTTTCACAGACAAGAGTCTGTCACGGGGGCACCAATCACAGAGGATGCACAGTCACATAAAAAACAGAACCAATCATTGAGACACTGATCACTTACAAGGGCCATTCACTAGGACACCCATCAAAGAGGCCCAGTTATTGGTGCACCCATCACAGAGGAGGAGTAATCACTTAAGCACTCATAGTGGAGGATCCGTCTCTGTGGCACCACTTACAGAGGAGAGCCAGTCACCATGGCTCCAATCAAGGAGAAAGGCCAGTCACTGGGACTCCCACTGAAGAGGAGGTCCAGTCATTGGTGTTCCCAGCACACAGAAGGGTCCTTCACATTTACACCCATTACAAAGGAGAGCTAGTCTGTACCACCTATTATTGCAGAGTACCATTAATTGGGACACCTCAGATAGGAGGGCTAGTCACTGGGGTAACCATTATGGCAGAGGACCAGTGAATGTGGCACCAAACACAGAAGAAGCCTAGTCACTGAGATAGCCATAAGTGAGGAGGTCCACTCACTGGTGTACCCATTATGGAGAAGTTCAAGTAACTGGTGCAACCATCATAGAGTAGAGCCAGACACTGGGGCACCCTTCACAGAGGAAGCGAGTCATTAGGACATTCGTTAAAAATGAGGGCGAGTCACAGGGGCAAAAATCAGAGAACGGTCAGACACTGGGGCACCCATCACAGATGAGGCCCTGAAACTGGGGCACCAATCACAGGGAAGTTACAGTCAATAAGGCACATATCATAGAGTAAGTCTAGGGAAGAGTGTAGCCATTACAGAAGAATTCTAGTCACTGAAGCACCCATCATAGAGGAAAGTCAGCTAATGCGACAACCATCACAGAGAACAATTAATGGGGGCACCATCACAGAGGAAACTCAATAACTGGAGCAGACATTACAAAGGAGCTCTAGTCACTGAGGCACAAATAACAAGTGAGTGTTAGTCACTGAAGTACCCATCACAGAAGAGTCCTGGTAACTGGGGCATCCATCACAGAGGGGAGCAAGTCACTGTGGCATTATCACAGAGAAGGTGCCCAGTCTCGGTGGCACCCACTGCAAATGTCGGATTGTCCCTTGAGAACCCATCACAGAGGAACTGCCTGCACTGGGGAATCCCTTAGTAAGAGAACCAAACACTAGGGAACCAATCACAGAGGGGACTCATTTACTGAGATATCCATCAATTATGAGACCCAGTGACTCTGTCAACCATCACAGAGTAGGTGCAGTAATTGAGGAACTGATCAAAGAGGAGGGTTAGTCAATGAGGCACCTACAGCACTGGAATTATAGTCACTGGGGGAACCATTATGTAGAGGGCAAGTCACTGGGGCACCAGTCACAGAGGATGTCTAGTCACTGAGGCTCCCATCCCAGAGGTGGACTCGTCATTGGAACACACATCACAGAGGAATGCCATCCTTGAACATGCATCACAGAAGAAAGTCAGTCACTAGAGCATCCATAATAGAGGAAGGCTATTCACTAAAGGGCCCATTATGGAAGAAAGCCATTAACTGAGGCACTGATCACAAAAGAGTGCCAGTCACCACAGTACACATCACATAGGAGTGCCTGTCATGGGAATCCATTATAGAGAAGGGCCTGTCACTGTGCACCCAACAGAGAGGAGGGAAAGTCACTGGAGCACCTATAAGAAAGAGGGCCACTTGCTGGAGTAGCCATCACAAGGAGGGCCAGTGATGGAGACATTACTCACCGAGGAGTACTAGACACTGGGACAACCATCACAGTGGAAAGCTAGTCACTATGACATCCATAATAGAGGATGATCATTCACTGAGGCACCCATCTCATAGGAGAGCCAGTCACAGGGACAGCCATCACAAAGGGAGGTCAGTCACCAGAAGAAGAATTGTAGAGGAGAACCATTCACTAAAGAACTTATAATAAAAAAGGGCTAGTATTTAAGGTACCCATTATGCAGGAGGGCGAGTTGCTGGGGTATTGATCACAAAGGACGGCCAGGAAAATGGGCACCAATCTCAGAGAATGCCCAGTCACTGTGCAACACATCATAGGAGAGTGAAAATAATGGGGCACTATTATACAGGAGGGCCAGTCACTGGGGCATTAATCCCAGATGAAGGCAAGTGACTGACATCCATCACAGAGATAGACAGGTTATTGAGGCATCTGTTTCCAGAGTAGTGCCAGTATTTAAGAAACTCATTCCAGAGTAAGACCTGTCAATGGTGCACCCAATAGGAGGAGGGCCCATAACTGGGTTACTGATCACAGAGGAGATTCAGTCACAGAGACATTCATACCAGGGGAGGCCCAGTTACTGTGTCATCAATAAGAGATTAAGTCTATCACTAGGCCACTCAACACAAAGATGGGCCAATCATGTGGGCACTTCTCAAAGAGGAGGGCTGTTTACTGGGATACCCAGCAAAGAGGAGGGCTAGACACTGTGACACCCATCACAGAGATGGGTCAGTCACGGGGACACCCATTTTGGAGAAAAGCCAGTCATTGGGACAACCTTGACAGAGGTGGGAAAGCCACTGTGACAAACATTGTGGTGGAGGGCAAGTCAATGGGTCACCAACTGAGGAGGCCCACTCACTGGAGTTTCATAAATGGAGAATGCCCAATTACTGGAATATCTATAACAAGATGGACAAATCAATGGGCCACCCATCAAACAGGTGGGTCAGTCATGGGGTACCCCTCAGAGTGAAGGGTTAGTCACTGGTTCATCCATCACAGAGTAGGGGTAGTCACTGAGGCACCCATCAAAGAAGGGAGCTATACACTGGACAAACATTAGGAGGAGAGCCAGCCACTGTGTACCAATCACAGAGGAGGGCCAGTCACTATGTCAACAATTACAGAGGATGATCATTACGTGGTGAGACCTCATTTCTACTACAAATCAAAAAATTAGCTCAGCTTGATGGTTCGTACCTGTAGTTTCAGCAAATTGGAAAGTGAGGCTGAAGGATCACCTGAGCCCAGCAGGTTGAGGTTGTGGTGGCCATGAGTGTGCAACTGCTCTCCAGCCTAGGTGACAGAGTGAGACTCCAACTTAATAACAAAACAAATATGAAGGCCAGTTGCTCTGGCAACTTACAGAGAGGTAGCACAGTCACTGAGGTACCCATCCCAGCGGAAGGTCAGTCACTTAGGCACTCATACGAGAGGAATTCCAGAGACTGAGGCATGGATAAGGAGGGGAAGTCATTGGGTTAGCAATCACAAGGGTATGGCTGTCACAGAGGCACCCATCACAGAGGAGAACCAATCACTGAAACACCTGTCATAGAGGAGAACCAGTCACAGGGTCACCCATCACATAGTAAGGCCAGTCACTGAGACATATATCACAGCAAAGAGCCAGTCATTTGAGCGCCCATGATAGGAGTGGGTTTTTCATAGGGAATTCACTATGGAGGAAAGACAATCATTAGGGCACTGATCACGAAGGAGGGCCAGTCACTGGGGCACCAATAACAGAGAATGACGGTTCACTGTGGTACTCATCATTTGGGAATCCTGTCATGCAGTATATATTATAGAAGAGGGACAGTCACTAGAGAAGATATCACAGATCATGTTCAGTCACTGGGCACCCATTTCATTGTGGGCCCAGTAACTTGGGAACCTATCACAGTAAATACCTGCCAATGGAGCACTGAAGACTTTGAGGACCAGTCACCATGATAACCATCGCAGATGAAGTTCAGTACTAGGGTACACATAACAAATGAGTGAAAGTCATTGGGACAACTGTCACAAAGGAAGGTCAGTCACTGGGGTAGGCATGACAGTATAGGCCCAGTCACTGAAGCATACATCACAGAATAAGGTTGGTAACTGAAACCTTGGAATGCAATGGAGAGGTATGGAATGGAATGAAATGGACTGGAATGGAATGCAATAGAATGGAATGGAATGGAAAGGAATGGAGAGGAATGGAATGGAAAGGAGTTGGATGGAGTAGAATGAAATGGAGTGGAGAGGAATGGAATGGGTTAATGAATGGAATAGAAAGGAATGAATAGGAATGGCATGGTGAGGAATGGAATGGAAAGGAAAGGAATGGAATGGAATGTAGAGGAATAGAATGGAATGGAATGGAATGGAATGGAATGGAGAGGAAAGGAATAGAATGGAATGGAATAAACTGGAATAGAATAGCATTGAATGGTATGGAAAGGAATGGAATGGAATGGAATAAAAAGGAATGGAATGCAATGGAATGGAGATAAATGGAATGGAATGGTATGGTATGGAAAGCAATGGAATGGAGCAGAATGGAATGGAATGATATGGAAAGGAATGGAGAGGAATGGAATGGAATAGAATGAAGATGAAGGGAATGGAATGGAATGGATTGGAATGGAAGGGAGTGGAAAAAAATAAAATGGAATGGAGAGGAATGGATTGGAGTGGAATAGAATGGAATGGAATGAAAATCGGAGGAATTGAATGGAATGCAATGGAATAGTAGGGAATGACTTGGAGAGGAATTGAATGGAATGAAAGGAACGTAACTGAAAATAAAGGAATAGAGAGGAACGAAATGGAAAGGAATGGGTTGGAATGGAATGCAGTGGAATGGACGGGAATGGAATGGAAGGGAGAGGAAAGGAATGGAGAGGATTGGAAAAGAGAGGAACGGAATGAAATGTAACGGAAAAGAATGGAGAGTGATGGAATGGAGAGGAAAGGAATGGATGGAGAGGAAAGGACAGGGATGGAATGGAATTAAGTTTAATGAAATGGAGAGGGAAGAAATGGAATGGAGAGAATGGAATGGAAGTGAATGGAATGGAGAGGAATATATTGGATTGGAATGGAATGGAATGGAGTGGAAAGGAATGGAATGGAGAGAAAGGGAATGGAGTAGAATGGAATGGAATGGAATGGAAGGGAATGGATTGGAATGGAGAGGAATGGAATGCAATGCAATGGAATGGGTTGGAATGGAAATAATGGAATAGAATGGAAAGGAAAGGAAAGGAATGGAGAAGAATGGAGTGTACTGGTATGCAATGGAGTGGAATGGAATGGAGAGAAATGGAATGGAGTGGAATGGAATTGAATGGATTGGAATGGAATGAAACAATGGATAGAAATAAAATGGAATGGAATGGAATTGAGTGGAATGGAACGGAAAGGAATGGAATGCAGAAGAATGGAATGGAGAAGAAGGGAATGGAATGCATAGGAATGGAAAGGAAAGGAACGAAATGGAGAGGAATGGAATGGAATGGAGTGGAATGGAATGGAATGGAGAGAAATGGAATGGAATGGAATTGAAACGAATTTAATGGAATTGAATGGAGTGGAAGGGAATTGGATGGAGAGGAATGGAATGGAACTGAATGAAATGGAGAGGAATGGTATGGAGAGGAGTAGGATGGTATGGATTAGAATGGAATGGAGAGGTATGGAATGGAAAGCAATGGAATGGAATGGAAAGGAATGGAATGGAATGGATTGGAATGGAAAGGAATGGAATGAATGGAATGGAACAAAGTTGAATGTAATGAAATAGAATGCAATGGAATGGAGTGGAATGGCATGGAATGAAGAGGAATTGAATGGTTTGGAGAAGAATGGAATAAAGAGAAATGGAATGGAATGGAAAGGAATTGAATGCAAAAGACTAGAAAGAATGGTGAAAAATGGAATGGAATGTAGTGGCGAGGAATATAATGGAATGGAATAAAGAGGAAAGGAATGGATTGGAAAGGTGTGGACTGTACTGGGATGGCATGGAAAGGTATGGAAAGGAATGGAATTGATTGGAAAGATATGGAAAGGAATGGAGAGAAATGGAATGGAGAGGAGTGCAATGGAATGGAATGGAAAGGAGAGAAATTTAAGGGAACGGAATGGAGAGAAATGAAATGGAATGAAATGGAATTGTGGGAATGGAATGGAGAGGAATGGCATCCAGGGGAATGGAATGGAAAGGAATGGAATGGAATGGAGAGGAATGGTGAGGGAGGGAATGATATAAATGGAATAGAGAGGGATGGAATAGAATGGAATGAAATGGTGTGGGAGGGAATATAATGGATGGAATGGAAAGGAATAGAGTGGAGAGGAAAGGAATGGAATGGAATGGAGATGAATGAAATGGAAGGGAATGGAATGCGAGGATTTTAATGGAAAGGAATAAAAGGGACTAGAGAGGAAAGGAATGGAAAGGAGTGCAATGGAATGGAGAGGAATGGAATGAAATGGAATGGAAGGGAAGGGAATGCAATGGAAAGGAAAAGAATGGAATGGAATGGAACTGAGTGGAGCAGAAGGCAATTAAATGAAAAGGAATGGAATGAAATGGATAGGAAGGTTATGGAATGGAAAGAAATGGAGAGGAATGGATGGAATGGAATAACGAGAAATGGAATGAAGTGGTATGGAATGGAAAGGAACAGAATGGAATGGACTGTAGAGAAATAGAATGGAATGGAATGAAATGGCGAGGAAAGGAATGGAATGGAACAGAATGGACTGGAATGGAACGGCGTGAAATATTATGGCAATGAACTGGAATGTAATGGAATACAAATGAAAGGAATGAAATGGAATGGAGAGGAATGGAATAGCATGGAATAGAATGGAATCGTATGGAAAGGAATGGAATGGAATGGAATAGAAAGGAATGGAATGGAATGGAAATGAGAGGAATGGAATGGTATGGACAGGAATGGAATGGAATGGAAAGGAATGGATTGGAGTGGAGAGGAATGAATGGAGGGGAATGGAATGGAATATAATGGAGAGGAATGGATTGGAGATGAATAGAATGAAATGGAAACAAATTCAGTGGAATTGAATGGAATTCAATAGAATGGTAGGGAATGGATTGAAGAGAAATGGAATGGAAAGGAAAGAAAAGTAACTGAGAAGAATGGAATGGAGAGGAATAAAATGGAGAGGAATGGACTGGAAGGGAGATTGAAGGAATGGAGAGGAATGGAATGGAAGGGAGAGGAAGGGAATGGCGAGTAATGGGATGGAGAGGAATGGAATGGAATGTACTGGAAGGGAATGGAGAGGAATGGAATGGAGAGAAATGGAATGGAATGGATATGAATGGAGAGGAATGGATTGGAAAAAAATTTAATGTTTTGGAGAGGCATGGAATGGAAGGAAATGGAATGGAAAGGTTTAGTATGGAATGGAGTGGAATGGATTGGCTAGGAATGGAATGGAGTAGAATTGAAAGGAATGGAATGGAATGAAATGGAGGGGAATGGAACGGAATGAAGAGGAATAGAATGGAGAGGGATGGAATGGATAGAATGGAATGGAATGAAATGGAAGTGAGAGGAATGGAATGGAATGGAATGGAATGCTGTGGAGAGGAATGGATTTGTAGAGGAATGGAATGAAATGGAAGGAAGTGGAATGGAGAGGGATGAAATGGAATAAAATGAAATGGAATGTAGAGGAATGGAATGGAATGGAAGGTAGATGAATGGAATGGAGAGGATTGGAGACGAATAGAGAGGGATTGAGAGGTAAGGACAGGAATGGAATGGAATAAAATGGAAAGGAATGCAATGAAATGGAAAGGAGAGGAATTGCATAGAATGCAATGGAATGGAGAGGAATGGATTAGAATGGAATCGAATGGAAGGGAATGGAGAAGAATGGAATGTAATGGAAGGGAAAGGAATGGACTGGCATGGAGAGAAATAGCATTGTATGGAATGGAATGGAGAGGAAAGGAGTGAAATGGAATGGAATGGAATGGAACAGAATGGAGAGGGTTGGAATGGAATTGAATGGAACGGAGTGGAGAGGAAAGGAATGGAATGGAATGGAGAGAAATGGAATGGAAGGCAATGAATTGGAGAGTACTGGAATGGAATGGAAAAGAATGGAATGGAATGGAAGGGAATGGAATATAATGGAGCGTAAGGGAATTAAATGGAGAAGAATGGAATGGAATAAAGAGGAGTGGAATGGAATGAAGTGGAATGGAATGTGAGGTATGGAATGAAAAGGATTCGAATGGAATGGAATGTAGAGGAATAGAACGGAATGGAGAGGAAAGGAATGGAACGGATTGGAATTGTATGGAAAGAAATGGAATGGAATGGAAAGGAATGGCCTGGAAAGGAATAAAATGGAATGGAATGTAGAGGAATGGATTGGAATGAAATGGAATGTAATGGAATGAATTGTAATGGAGAGGAATGGAATAGAGAGGAAAGGAATGGAATGGAATGGAGAGTAATGAATTTGTAAGGAATAGAATGGAATGGAATGAAATTCAGAGGAATTGAATGGAATGCAATAGAATGGTAGGGAATGGATTGGAGAGCAATGGAATGGATAGGAAAGAAATGTAACTGAGAGGAATGGAATGGAGAGGAATGGAATGGAATGGAGAGGAACGGAGTGGATAGGAATGGAATGGAATAGATTGAAATTGAATGGAAGGGAGAGGAAAATAATGCCAAAGAATGGAATGGAAGGCAGAGGAAAGGAATGGAGTTGAAAAATGGAGAGGAATGGAAAGGAATGGAATGGAAAGGGATGTAGAGGAATGGGAAGGAGAGGAATGCAATGCAATGGAAAGAAATGGAGAGGAATTGAATGGAATTAAATTGAATGAAATGGAGAGGGGTGGAATGGAATGGAGAGAAATAGAATGGAAGGGAAGGGAATCAAGGGGAATAGAATGGTGTAGAATGTAATGGAATGGAATTGAATGGAGAGGAATGGAATGAAGATGAATGGAATGGAATGGAGAGGAATGTCATTGTATGGAATAGAATGGAGAGGAAAGGATTGAGATGGAATGGAATGGAGAGGGATGGAATGGAATGGAATGGAACTGAAGGGAGTGGAGAGGAAAGGAATGGAATGGAATGGAGAGGATTGTAATGGAAATCAATTGATTACAGAAAAATGGAATGGAATGGAAAAGAATGGAATGGAATACAAAGGAATGGAATTGAGTGGAGTGGAAGGGAAATAAATGGAGAGGAGTGGAATGAAATGGAGGGGAAAGGTACGGAATGGAAAGGACTGGAAGGGAATGGAATCAAATAAAGTGGAAGAGGAATGAAATGGAATGGATTGAACTGGAATTGAATGGTGAGGAATGTAACTGAGAGGCATAGAATTGAGGGGAGTGGAATGGAGAGGAATGGAATGGAATGGATTGGAATGGAATGGAATTTATTGGAGAGGAATGGAATGGAAGGAAGAGGAAAGGAATGGAGAGGAATAGAATGGAGGGGATAGCAGCAAAATGGCGAGGAATGTAATGGAAAGGAATGGAATGAAATACAATGGGAGGGAAAGGGGAGCAATAGAATGGAATGGAAAGCAATGGAATGGAGAGGAATGGAGAGAAATGGAATGGAATTAAATTTAACGAAACGGAGAGGGATGGAATGGAATGGAGAGGAATGGAATGGAAGGGAAAGGAGTGGAGAGGAATAGAAAAGAATGGAATGGAAAGAAATGGAGAGGAATGGAATGGAAGGGGGATTGGAAGAATTGACAGGAATGGAATGGAGTGGAATGGAATGGAATGGAATGGAATGGAAGGGAGAGGAAAGGAATGAGAGGAATGGAATGCAATGGAAAGGAATGGAGAGAAATGGATTTGATTTTTATGGATTGGAATTGAATTGAGGGGTATGGAATGGAATGGATAGGAATGGAATGGAATGGAATTGAGTGGAATGGAGGGGAATGGAGAGGAATAGAATGGAATGGAAGGGAGAGGAAAGAAATGGAGAGGAATGGAATGGAAGGGAGAGGAATGGAATGGAGAAGAATGGAAAGGAGAGGAATGGAACGAAATGTGATGAAAAAGAATGGAGATATTGAAATGGAGAGGAAAGGTATGGAATGGAGAGGAATGGAATGAAAAGGATTGGAATGGTATGGAATGGAATGGAAAGGAGAGGAAAGGAAGGGATCCGAATGGAATGGAATGGCATGGAATGGTATTGAAAGGAATGGAATGGAATCTAAGTGAATGGAGAGGAATTGAAAGGCATGGAATTCAAAGGAGTGGAATGGAATGGAAAGGTTTGGAATGGAATGCAATGTAATGGAGAGGAATGGAATAATATGGAATGGAATAAAGAGGAATGGAATGGATGGAAAGGAATGGAATGGTAGAGAAATGGAATGGTGAAAATGGAATGGAAAGGAATGGTATGGAATGTAGGGGAGAAGAATATAATGGAATGGAATGGAAAAGAATGGACTGGAATGAGATGCCATGGAAATGAATGGAATGGATGAATGGAATGGGATGCCATAGAAAGGAATGGAATGGATTGCAATGGAATGAAATAGAGAGGAATGCAATGGAAACAATTGAATGGAGAATAAATTAAAGCAATGGAATGGAATGGAGAGGAATGGAATTGAAAAAAGAGAAATGATTGAAATGGAAAGGAATGGAATGCGATAGACTGGAATGCAATGGTGGAAAATGTAATGGAAAGGAACGGAAAGGAATGTGGTGAAGAGGAGTATAAAGGAATGGAATGGAATGGAGAGGAATGGAATGGAATGGAGTAAAATAGAACGGAATGGAGATAATGGAATGGAATGATTGGAATGGAGAGGAATGGAATGGAGTGGAAGGGAATAGAATATAATGGAGAGGAATGGTTTGGAGAGGAATAGAATGGAATGGAATGAAATCCAGTGGAATTGAATGGAATCGAATAGAATGGTAGAGAATGGATTGGAAAGGAATGGAATGGAAGGGAAAGAAATGTAACTGAGAATAATGGAATGGAGAGGAAAGGAATGGAGAGGAATGGAATGGAATGCAAAGCAATGGAATGGAGAGGAACGGACTGGAATGGGAATGAAGGAATGGAAAGTAATGGAATGGAAAGGAGGGGAATGGCATAGAGAGGAATGGAATGGAGAGGAATGGAATGGAAAAAAAATTAATTAAATGCAGAAACATGGAAGGAAATGGAGAGGAATGGAATGGAGAGGAATAGAATGGAATGAAATGGATTGGCTAGGAATGGAATGGAAAGGAATTAAATGGAGGGGAATGGAATGGAATGGAGAGGAATAGAATGGAGAGGGAAGGAATGGAATAGAATAGAATGGAATAAAATGAAAAGGAGAGGAATGGAATGGAATGCTATGGAGTGGAATTCATTGTCGGGGAACGGATTGAAATGGAATGTAGTGGAATGGAGAGGATGGGAATGGAATGCATAGGAATGGAAGGGAATGGAATGAAATGGGGAGGAATGAAATGGAATGGATGGTACTTGAATGAAATGGAGAAGAATGGAGACGAATGGAAAGGGATAGAGAGGAATGGACAGGTATGTAATGAAATGGAATAGAATGAAATGGAAAGGAATGGTATGAAATGGAAAGGGGAGGAATTGCATAAAATGGAATTGAATGGAGAGGAATGGAATGGAATGGAATGTAGAGGAATGGTATGGAATGGAATGGTATTGAATGGAGAGGAATGGAATAGAGAGGAATGGAATGGAAAGAAATTGTGGGAATGGAATGGAATGGAGAGAAATGGAATGAAATGGAATGGGGAGGAATGGAATCGAATGGAGATGAATGGAATCCACGGGCATGGAATGGAAAGGAATGGAGTGAAATGGAGAGGAATGGAGAGGAAAGGAAAGCAATAAATGGAATGGAGAGGGATGGAATGGAATGGAACGAAATGGTGGGGATGGAATGGAATTGATGGAATGGAATGGAGTGGAGAGGAAAGGGATGGAAGGGAATGAGACAAAAGAAATGGAAGGGAATGGAATGCGAGGATTTTAATGGAATGGAATGAAAGAGAATAGAGAGGAAAATAATGGTAAGGAGTGTAATGGAATGGATAGGAAAGGAATGGAATGGAAGGGAAGGGAATGCAATGGAATGGAAAAGAAAGAAATGGAATGGAACGGAGTGTAATTGAGTGGAGCAGAAGGGAATTAAATGTAGAGTAATGGAATGGAATGAAATAGAGAGGAAGGGTATGGAATGGAAAGGAAAAGAGAGGAATAGAATGGAATGGAATAATGAGGAATGCAATGGAATGGAATGACCTGGTATGAAATGGTGAGGAATCGAATGGAAAGGAACGGAATGGAATGTAATGTAGAGGAATGGAATGGAATGGAATGAAGAGGAAAGGAAAGGAATGAAATAGAATGGACTGGAATGGAATGGCATGGATGATATGGCAATGAATGGAATGGAATGGAATAGAAATGAATGGAATGCAATAGAATGGAGAGGAATGGAATGGAATGGAATAGAATGGAATCACATGGAAAGGAATGGAATGGAAAGGAATGTATGTAATGGAGAGGAATGCAATGGAATGGAATGGTATGGAGAGGAATGTAATGAATTGAAAAAAAGGATTGTAATGGAGAGGAATGGAATGGAGTGGAAAGGAATGAAATATAATGGAGAGTAATGGATTGGAGAGGAATAGAATGGAATGGAATGAAATTCAGTGGAATTGAATGGAATTCAATAGAATGGTAGGGAATGGATTGGAGAGGAATCTAATAGAAAGTAAAGAAATGTAACTGAGAAGAATGGAATGGAGAGGAATGGAATGGAGAGGAATGGAATGGAATGGAGAAGAATGGGCTGGAAGTGAGAGGGAAGGAATGGAAAGGAATGGAATGGAAGGGAGAGGAAGAGAATGGAGAGGAATGGAATGGAGACGAATGGAATGGAATGTACTGTAAGGGAATGGAAAGGAATGGAATGGAGATGAATGAAATGGAATGGAGAGGAATGGAAAGGAATGGAATGGAAAAAATTTAATAAAATTGATAGGCATGGAATGGAATGGAGAAGAATGGAATGGAAGGGAAAGGAATTGGGAGGAATAAAATGGGATGGAATGGAATGGATTGGCTGGGAATGGAATAGAGTAGAATGGAAAGGAATGAAATGGAATGAAATGGAGGGGAATGGAATGGAATGTAGAAGGATGGAATGGAATAGAATGGAATTGGAGAGTAATGGAATGGAGTGGAAAATAATGGAGTGGAATGGAATTTAGTGGAGCGGAAGGGAATTAAATGGAGAAGAATGGAGTGGAATGGAATGGAGGGGAAGGGAATATAGGGGAATGGAATGGAATGAAGAGGAATGGAAGGGAATGGAAGAGAATGGAATGGAATGCAGAGGAATGGAATGGAATGGAAAGGACTCAATGGAATGGAGAGAAATGGAATCCAGGGGAATGAAATGGAATAGAGGGGAATGGATAGGTAAGGAATGCAATAACTGGAAAGGAGAGGGATGGAATGGAATGGAACAAATTGGTGGGGGATGAAAAGGAATGGATGGATTGGAATGGAAAGGAGTGGAGAGGATAGGAATGGAATGAAATGGAGAGGAATGGAATGGAAGGGAATGGAATGCTAGGATTTTAATGGAATGGAATGAAAGGGAATAGAGGAAATTAATGGAAAGGAGTGCAATGGAATGGAATGGAATGGAATTGAAAGGAAGACAATGGAATGGAAAAGAATGGAATGGAATGGAATGAAATTGAGTGGAGCGGAAGAGAATTAAAAGGAGTGGAATGGAATGAAATGGAATGGAATGAAGAGGAAGGGTATGAAATAGAAAGGAATTGAGAGGAATGGAATGGAATGGAAAGGAATGGAAGATAATTAAAAGGAGTGGAATGGAAAGGAATGGAATGAAATGAAGAGGAAGGGTATGGAATACAAAGGAATGGAGAGGAATGGAATGGAATGGCATGGAATGGAATGGAATGGAATAACGAGGAATGGAATGGAATGGAATGGTGAGGAATGCAATGGAAAGAAACAGAATGTAATGTAATGTAGAGGAATAGAATGGAATGGAATGGCATGGAATGGAGAGAAAAGGAATGGAATGGAATGGACTGGAATAGAATGGTATGGAATCGTATGGTAATGAATGGAATGGAATGGAAACGACTGGAATGGAATTCAATGGAATGGAGAAGAATGGAATGGAATGGGACAAAATAGAATCGTATGGAAAGGAATAGAATGATATGGAAAGGAAAAAAAAGGAATGGAATAGAATGGAATGGAGAGGAATGGAATGGAATGGTATGGAAAGGAATGGAATGGAATGGAGAGTAATAGAATGAAGTGCTAAGGAATGGAATGTAAAGGAGAGGAATGAATAGGAGAGCTATAGAATGGAATGGAATGAAACTCAGTGGAACTGAATGTAATTCAATAGATTGGTAGGGAATGGATTGGAGAAGAATAGAATGGAAGTGAATAAATGTAACTGAGAAGAATGGAATGGAGAGGAAAGAAATGGAGAGAAATGGAATGGAATGGAGTGGAATGGAATTGAATGGAAAGGAATGGACTAGAGGGGAGAGGGAAGGAATGGAGAGGAATGGAATGTAAGGGAGAGGAAGGGAATGGAGAGGAATGGAATGGAGAGAAATGGAATGGAATGTACTAGAATGGAATGGAGAGGAACGGAATTGAGTGGGATGGAAAGGAATGGAGAGGAATGGAGAGGAATGAAATGGAAAACATTTAATGAAATGGAGAGGCATGGAATGGAATGGAGAGGAATGGAATGGAAGGGAAGGGAATGGAGAGGAATACAGTGAAATGGAATGGAACGGAATAGAATGGAATGGATTGGCTAGGAATGGAATGGAGTAGAATGGAAAGGAATGGAACGGAATAGAATGGAGAGGAATGGAATGGAAAGGAATGGAATGGAGAAGGATGGAATGGAATGGAAGGGAATGGAATGGAGAGGAATACAATGAAATGGAATGGATTGGCTAGGAATGGAATGGAGTACAATGGAAAGGAATGGAACGGAATAGAATGGAGAGGAATGGAAAGGAATGGAGAGGAATGGAATGGAGAAGGATGGAATGGAATAGAATGGATTGCAATGAAATAGAAGGAAGAGGAGTGAAATGGAATGGAATGGAATGCTATGGAGAGGAATGGATTGTAGTGGAACGGAATGAAATGGAATGGAGTGGAATGAAGGAGAATGGAAAGGGATGGAATGGAATGGAAAGTAGAGGAATGGAATGGAATGAAAGATAGATGAATTAAATGGAGAGGAATGGAGACGAATGGACAGCGATGGAGAGAAATGGACAGGAATGTAATGGAATGGACTGGAATAAAATGGAAAGGAATGGAATGACATGGAAAGGAGCGGAATTGCATAGAATAGAATGGAATGGAATCAAATGGAAGGGAATGTAGAATAATCGAATGGAAGGGAAAGAATGGACTGGAATGGAGAGGAATGGCATTGTATGGAATGGAATGGAGAGGAAAGGGGTGAAATGGAATGGCATGGAATAGAACAGAATGAAGAGGGCTGGGATGAAATGGATTGGAACGGAGTGGAGAGGAAAGGAATGGAATGGAGAGGAATGGAATTGAAGGCAATGAATTGGAGAGTAATGGAATGGAATGGGAAAGAATGGAATGCATTGGAATGGAACGGAATTTAGTGGAGAGGAAGGGAATTAAATGGAGAGGATTGGAATGGAATGGAACGGAGTAAAGGGGAATGGAATGGAATGGAGAGAAAAGGAATGGAATACAATGGAATGGACTGAAATGGAATGGCATGGTATGGTATGGAAAGGAATGCAATGGAATGGAATGAAATGGAATGAAATGTAATTGAGAGGAATGGAATGGAAAGGATTGGAATGGTATAGAGAGAAATGGAATGCAATGGAATGGCATGGAAAGGAATGGAATGGAATGGAATGCAATGCAATGTAGAGGAATGGAATGGAATGGAATGGAAAGGAATGAAGTGGAATGTATTGGAATGGATTGTAATGGAGAGGAATCTAATGGAGTGGAAAGGAATGGAATGAAATGGAGTGGAATGAATTGGTTAGGAATAGAATGGAATGGAATGAAATTCAGAAGAATTGAATGTAATACAATAGAATGGTAGGGAATGGATTGGAGAGCAATGGAACGGAAAGGAAACAAATGTAACTGAGAGGAATGAAAAGGAAGAGGAAAGGAATGGAGAGGAATGGAATGGAATGGATTTAAATTGAATGGAAGGGAGAGGAAAGGAATGGAAAGGAATGGCATAGATGGCAGAGGAAAGAAATGGAGTTGAATGTGATGGAGAGGAATAGAATGGAAGGGAATGTTGAGGAATGGAAAGGAGAGGAAGGGAATGAAATGGAGAGGAATGAACTGGAATAAAATTTTATGAAATGGAGAGAGATGGAATGGAATGGAGAGAAATGGAATAGAGAGGAATGAATTGGTGAGGAATAGAATGGATTGGAATGAAATTCAGAAGAATAGAATGGAATGCAATAGAATAGTAGGGAATGGATTGGAGAGCAATGGAATGGAAAGGAAAGAAATGTAACTGAGTGGAAAGAAATGGACAGGAAAGGAATAGAGAGGAATGGAATGGAATGGAATGGAATGGATTGAAATTCAATGGAAAAGAGAGGAAAGGAACGGAATGGATGGCAGAGGAAAGAAATGGAGTTGAATGTGATGGAGAGGAATGGAATGGAATGGAAGGGAATATAGAGGAATGGAATGGAGAGGAATGGAATGGAATTTAATTTTATGAAATGGAGATGGATGGAATGGAATGGAGAGAAATGGAATGGAAAGGAAGGGAATGGAGAGGATAAAATTGTATGGAATGTAATGGAATGGACAGGAATGGAATGGAGATGAATACAATGGAATGGAATGGAATAGAGGAATTGAATCGCATGGAAGGGAATGGAGAAGAATGGGATGGAATGGAAGGGAATGGAATGGACTCGAATGGAGAGGAATGGCATTGTATGGAATAGAATAGAGAGGAAAGGACTGAGATGGAATGGAATGGAATGGAACGGAATGGAGAGCGATGGAATGGAATGGAGTGGAACAGAGTGGAGAGGAAAGGAATGGAATGGAATGGAGAGGATTGAAATGGAAATCAATTTATTGGAGAATAATGGAATGGAATGGAAAAGAATGGAATGGAATGAAAAGAATTAGAATTGAGTGGCGTGGAAGGGAATTAAATGGAGAGGAATGGAAAGGAATGGAAAGAAACGGAGAGGAAAGTTATGGAATAGAAAGGAATGGAGGGGAATGGAATCGAATACAATGGAATAAAAAGGAATGGAATGGAATGAACTAGAATGGAATGGTGAGGAATGGAATGAAATGAAATGAAATGTAACTGAATGGAATGGAATGGAGTGGAATGGAATGGAAAGGAGTGGAATGGAATGGATTGGAATGAAATGGAATTTACTGGAGAGGAATGGAATGGAACGAAGAGGAAAGGCATGGAGAGGAATGGAATGGAAGGGATAGGAACAAAAAGGAGTTGAATGGAATGGAGATGAATGGAATGAAATACAATGGGAGGGAATTTGAGGTAATGGAATGGAGAGAAAAGAAATGGAATGGAGAGGGATGGAGAGGAATGTAATGGAATTAAATTTAATGAAATGGAGACGGATGGAATGTTATGGAGAGGAGAGGGATGGAAGGGAAAGGAATGTTGAGGAATAGAACGGAATGTAATGGAAAGGAATGGAGAGCAATAGAATGGAAGAGAGACGAAAAAAATGGAGAGGAATTGAATGGAGTGGAGAGGAAAGGAATGGAATGGAATAGAGAGGAATGGAAGGGAAGCGAATGGAAAAGCAATAATTGGAAATGAATGGAATGAAAGGGAATGGAATGGATATGAATGCAATGGAACGGAATGAAACGTAGGGAATGGTATGGAATGGAGTGGAACAGAGATAACTGGATGAAAATGAAAGGAATGGAATGGAATGCAGTGGAATGGAATGGAACGGAATTAAATAGAGAGGGATGGAATGTAATGGAAAAAATGGATTGGAATGGAAATAAAATAAAATGGAATGGATTGGAAAGGAATGGAGAGAAATGGAGTGGATTGTTATGGAATGAAATGGAACTGAGAGGAATGTAATGGAATGGAAAGGAATGGAATGGATTGGAATGGAATGGAATGGAGAGGAAGGGAATGGAATGCATAGGAATGGAAGGGAATGGAATGGAATTGAGAGCAATGGAAGGGAATGGAATGGAATGGAAAGGAGGGGAATGGAATGGAATGGAGAGGAAGGGAATTGAATGCATAGGAATGGAAGGGAATGGAATGGAATGGAAAGGAGAGGAATGGAATGGAATAAAATGGAATGGAACGGAATGGACAGGAATGGGATGCAATGGAATAGAATGGAGTGGAATTGAATGGAGTGGAAGGGAATGAAATGGATAGAAATGGAATGGAACAGAATGAAACAGAGAGGAATGGTATGAAATGGAATGGGATGGAGAGGTGTGGAATGGAATGCAATGGAATGGATTGGAAAAGAATGGAATGGAAAGGAAAGGAATGGAATGGATTGGAATTGAATATTTTTGAATGAATGGAATAGAATGCAATGGAATGGAGTGGAGTGGTATGGAGTGGAATGGAGAGAAATGGAATGGAATGGAATGATGAGGAATGAAATGGAATAAAGAGAAATGGATTGGAAAGGAAAGGAATGGAATGCAATAGACTGGAATGGAATGGTGAAAAATGGAATGGGAAGGAACAGAATAGAACATAGTGAAGAGGAATATAATGGAATGGAGAGGAAAGGAATGGAATGGAATGGAATAGAATGGAATGGAATGGCATGGAATGGTATTGAAAGGAATGGAATGGAATGGAGAGGAATGAAATAGAATGGAATGGAATGGAAGGTTAGTGAATGGAGAGGAATGGAAAGGAATGGAATTGAAAGGAGAGGAATGGAATGGAATGGATGGAAAGCATTGGAATGGAATGCAATGTAATGGAGAGGAATGGAATGGAATAAAGAGGAATGAAATGGATTGGAAAGGAATGGAATGGTAGAGACTGGAATGGAATGGTGAAAAATGCAATGGAAAGGAATGGAATGGAATGTAGTGGAGAGGAATATAATGGAATGCAATGGAATGGAATGGACTGGAATGGAATGGCATGGAAATGTATAGAAAGGAATGGAATGGAATGCAATGGAATGGAATGGAGAGGAATGGAAGGGAAACAATTGAATGGAGAGGAATTTATGGCAATGGAATGGAATGGAGAGGAATGGAAAGGAATAAAGAGAAATGGATTGGAATGGAAAGGAATGGAATGCAATAGACTGGAATGGAATGGTGAAAAATGGAAAGGAAAGGAACGGAATGGAATGTGGTGAAGAGGAATATAATGGAATGGAATGGACCCGAGAGGAAAGGAATGGAATGGAATGGAATGGAGAGAAATAGAATGGAACAGAGACAATGGAATAGAATGGAATGGTATGGAGAAGAATGGAATGGAATGAATAGGAATGGATTGGAATGGAGAGGAATGGAATGGAGTGGAAAGGAATAGAATATAATGGAGAGGAATGGTTTGGAGAGGAATAGAATGGAATGGAATGAAAACCAGTGAAATTGAATGGAATTGAATAGAATGGTAGGGAATGGATTGGAGAGGAATGTAATGGAAAGGAAAGAAATGTAACTGAGAATAATGGAATGGAGAGGAAAGGAATGGAGAAGAATGGAATGGAATGCAAAGAAATGGAATGGAGAGGAATGGACTACAAGGGAAAGGAGAGTGAAGGAATGGAGAGGAATGGAATGGAAGGGAGAGGAATGGAATAGAGAGGAATGGAATGGAGAGGAATGGAATGGAAAAATATTTAATGAAATGGAGAGGAATGGAATAGAAGGGAATGAAATGGAGAGGAATAGAATGGAATGGAATAAAATGGATTGGTTAGGAACGGAACGAAGTAGAATGGAAAGGAAAGGAATGGAAGAAAATGGAGGGGAATGGAATGGAATGGAGACAAATGGAATGGAGAGGGATGGAATGGAATAGAATGGAATGGAATGAAATGAAAAGGAGAGGAATGGAAAGGGATGCTATGGAGAGGAATGTATTGTAGGGGAACGGAATGAAATGGAATGGAGTGGAATGGAAAGAAAGGGAATGGAATGCATAGGAATGGAAGGGAATGGAATGGAATGGAGAGGAATGCATGGTACTTCAATGAAATGGAGAAGAATGGAGACGAATGTGAAGGGATGGATAAGAATGGACAGGTATGTAAGGTAATGGAATGGAATGAAATGGAAAGGTGAGGAATTGCATAAAATGGAATGTAATGGAGAGGAATGGAATGGAATGGGATGAAACGTAGAGGAATGGTATGGAATGGAATGGTATTGAATGGAGAGGAATGGAATTGAGAGGAATGGAATGGAATGGAAAGAAATGGAATGGAATGGAGAGAAATAGGAAATGGAATGGGGAGGAAAATATGAATGAATGGAATCCAGAGGAATGGAATGGAAAGGAATGGAATGAAATGGACAGGAAGGGAGAGGGAAGAAATGCAATGAATGGAATGGAGAGGAATGGAATGCAATGGAACGAAATGGTGTGGACGGAATGTAATTGATGGAATGGAATGAAATTGAGAGGAGAGGAAAGGAATGGGAGGGAATGGAGACGAAAGGAATGGAAGGGAATGGAATACGAGGATATAAATGGAATGGAGTGAAAGGGAACAGAGAGGAAAAGAATGGTAAGGAGTGCAATGGAATGGAGAGGGAAGGAATGGAATGGAAGGGAATGCAATGGAATGGAAAAGAATGGAATGGAATGGAACAGAATGGAATTGAGTGGAGCGGAAGGGAATTAAATGCAGAGGAATGGAATGGAATGGAATGAAATGGAGAGGACGGGTATGGAATGGAAAGGAATGGAGAGGAATGGAATGGAATGGAATAATGAGAAATGGAATGGAATGGAATGACCTGGTATAGAATGGTGAGGAATGGAATGGAAAGAAACGGAATGGAATAAATGTAGAGGAATGGAATGGAGAGGAAAGGAATGGAATGAAATAGAATGAACTGGAACGGAATGGCATGGAAGGGTATGGCAATGAATGGAATGGAAAAGAAATGAATGGAATGCAATGGAATGGAGAGGAATGGAATAGAATGGAATCATATGGAAAGGAATGGAATGGAATGGTATGGAGAGGAATGTAGTGGAATGAAACAGAAAGGATTGGAATGGAGAGGAATGGAATGGAGTGGAAAGGAATGGAATATAATGGAAAGGAATGGATTGGAGAGGAATAGAATGGAATAGAATGAAATTCAGTGGAATTGAATGGAATTCAATAGAGTGGTAAGGAATGGATTGGAGAGGAACGGAATGGAAAGTAAAGAAATGTAACTGAGAAGAATGGAATGGACCGGGATGAAATGGAGAGGATAGGAAATGAATGGAATAGAATGGAAAGGAATGGACTCAATGCGAGAGGGAAAAAATGGAGTGGAATGAAATGGAAGGGAGAGGAAGGGAACGGAGAGGAATGGAATGGAGAAGAATGGAAAGGAATGGAGAGGAATGGAAAGAAATGGAATGGAACAAACTTTAATAAAATTGAGAGGCATGGAATAGAATGGAGAGGAAAAGAATGGAATGGAATGGAATAAATTGACTGGGAATGGAATGGAGTAGAGTGGAAAGGAATGGAATGGAATGAAATGGAGGGGAATGGAATGGAATGGAGAGGGATTGAATGGAATAAAATGCAATGGAATGAAATGGAAGGGAAAGGAATGGAATGTAATGCTATGGAGAGGAATGGATTATAGGGGAACGGAATGAAATGGAATGGAGTGGAATGAAGAGGAAGGGAATGGAATGAAATGGAATAGAGAGTAGAGGAATGGAATGGAATGGAAGGTAGATGAATTGAATGGAGAGGAATGGAGACTAATGGAGAGGGATGGAGAGAAATGGAATGTTTTGGAATGCAATGAAATTTAAAGGATTGGAATGAAATGGAAAGGAGAGGAATTGCATAGAATGGAATGGAATGGAGAGGAATGAAATGGAATCGATGGAAGGGAATGGAGAAGAATGGGATGGAAAGGAAAAGAATAGACTGGAATGGAGAGAAATTGCATTGTATGGAATGAAATGGAGAGGAAAGGAGTGAAAAGGAATGGAATGGAAAGGAACAGAATGGAGAGGGTTGGGATGGAACGGAATGGAACGGAGTGGAGAGGAAAGGAATGGAATACAATGGAGAGGAATGGAATTGAAGGCAATGAATTGGAGAGTAGTGGAATGAAATGGAATGGAAAATAATGGAATGGAATTTAGTGGAGTGGAAGGGAATTAAATGGAGGAATGGAATGGAGAGGAAGGGAATGGAGGGGAATGGAATGGAATGGAATGGAGAGTAATGGAAGGTAATGGAATAGAATGGAGAGGAATGGAATGGTATGGAGAGGGATGACACGGAATGGAAAGGAATGGAATGGAATGGAATGGAGAGGAATCAATGGAATGGAGAGGAATGGAATCCAGAGGGATGAAATGGAATGGAGATTAATGAAGAGGTAAGGAATGCAATAAATGGAAAGGAGTGGGATGGAATGGAATGGAACGAATTGGTGTGGGATGGAGTGGAATGGATGGAATGGAATGGAAAGAAGTGGAGAAGATAGGAATGGAATGAAATGGAGAGGAATGGAATGGAAGGGAATGAATGGAATTGAAGGGAAGGCAATGGAAAGGAAAAGAATGGAGTGTAGTGGAATTCGAATTGAGTGGAGTGGAAGAGAAATTAAAGGAGTGGAATGGAATGGAATGGAATGAAATGGAAAAGAAGGGTATGGAATAGAAAGGAATGGAGAGAAATGGAATGGAATGGAATGGAAAAGCGAGGAATTGAATGGAATGGAAAGACCTGAAATAGAATGGTGAGGAATGGAATGGAAAGGAACGAAATGGAATGGAATGTATAGAGATAAAATGGAATGGAATGGAATGGAGTGGAGTGGAAAGGAAAGGAATGGAAAGGACTGGAATAGAATGGTATGGAATGGGATGGTAATGAATGGAATGGAATGGAATCGATTGGAATAGAGTGCAATGGAATGGAGTAGAATGGAATGGAATGGAATAGAATCGTATGGAAAGGAATGGAATGGAATGGATAGGAAAAAAAGGAATGGAATGGTATAGAAAGGAATGGATTGGAGTGGAGAGTAATGAAATGAACTGATAAGGAATAGAATTTAAAGGAGGGGAATGGATTGGAGAGGAATAGAATGGAATGGAATGAAACTCAGTGGAATTGAATGGAATTCAATAGAATGATAGGAATCGATTGGAGGGGAATAGAATGGACAGGAAAGAAATGTAACTGAGAAGAATGGAATGGAGAGGAATGAAATGGAGAGGAATGGAATGGAGTTGAATGTAATGGAATGGAGAGGAATGGACTGGAGGGAAGAGGGAAGAAATAGAGAGGAATGGAATGTAAGGGAGAAGAAAGGAATGAAAAGGAATGGAATGGAGAGGGATTGAATGGAATGTACTAGAATGGAATGGAGAGGAACAGAATGGAGAAGAATGAAATGGAATGGAGAGGAATGGAGAGGAATGGAACGGAAAACAATTTAATGAAACGGAGAGGCATGGAATGGAATGAAGAGGAATGGAATGGAAGGGAATGGAATGGAGAGGAGTAGAATGAAATGGAAAGAAACGAAATGGAATGGAATGGATTGGCTAGGAATGGAATGGAGTAGAATGGAAAGGAATGAAATGGAATGGAATGGAATGGAGAGGAATGGAATGGAATACAGAGAAATGGAATGGAGAAGGATGGAATGGATTAGAATGGAATGGAATGAAATGGAAGGGAGAGGAATGGAATGAAATGGAATGGAATGTTATGGAGAGGAATGGATTGTAGGGGAACAGAATGAAATGGAATGGAGAGGAATGAAGAGAAATGGAGAAGGATAGAATGAAAAGAAATGGAATGGAAAGTAGATGAATGAAATGGATTGAAAGGTAGATGATTAAATGGAGAGAAATGGAGACGAATGGAGAGGGATGGAGAGGAGTGGACAGGAATGTATTGGAAAGAACTGGAATGAAATGGAAAGGAATGGAATGACATGGAAAGGAGAGGAATTTCATAGAATAGAATGGAATGGAGAGGAATGGAATCTAATGGAAGTGAATGGAGAAGAATGGAATGGAAGGGAAAGGAATGGACTGGAATGGAGAGGAATGGCATTGTATGAAATGGAATGGAGAGGAAAGGAGTGAAATGGAATGGCATGGAATGGAACGGAATGGAGAGGGTTGGAATGGAATGGAATGAAAAGGAGTGGAGAGGAAAGGAATGGAATGGAGAGGAATGAAATTGAAGACAATGAATTGGAGAGTAATGGAATGGAATGGCAAAGAATGGAATGGATTGGAATGGAATGGAATTTAGTGGACAGGAAGGGAATTAAATGGAGAGGAATGGAATGGAATGGAGTGGAATAAAGGGGAATGGAATGGAAAGGAGAGGAAAGGAATGGGATACAGTGGAATGGACTGAAATGGAATGGCATGGAATGGTATGGAAAGGAATGCAATGGAAGGGAATGGAATGGAATTGAATGCAATGTAATTGAGAGGAATGGAACGGAAAGGATTGGAATGGTATGGAGAGAAATGGAATGCAATGGAATGACATGGAAAGGAATGTAAAGGAAGGGAATAGAATGCAATGTTGAGGAATGGAATGGAGAGGAATGAAGTGGGGTGTAATGGAATGGACTGTAATGGAGAGGAATCTAATGGAGTGGAAAGGAATGGAATGGAATGGAGAGGAATGAATTGTTGAGGAATGGAATGGAATGAAATTCAGAAGAATTGAATGGAATGCAATAGAATTATAGGGAATGGATTGGAGAGCAATGGAATGGAAAGGAAAGAAATGTAACTGAGAGTAATGAAATGGAGACGAGAGGAATGGAGAGGAATGCAATGGAATGGAATGGATTGAAATTGAATGGAAGGGAGAGGAAAGGAATGGAAATAAACGGAATGGATGACAGAGGAAAGAAATGGAGAAGAATGTGATGGAGAGGAATGGAATTGAATGGAAGGGAAGGGAATGTAGAGGAATGGAATGGAGAGGAATGGAATGGAATGGAGAGGAATGGAATGGAATTAAATTATGAAATTTATGAAATTTAAAGGGATGGAATGGAATGAAGAGAAATAGAAAGGAGAGGAATAAATTGATGAGGAATAGAATGGAATGGATTGAAATTGAATGGAAGGGAGAGGAAAGGAATGGAAATAAACGGAATGGATGACAGAGGAAAGAAATGGAGAAGAATGTGATGGAGAGGAATGGAATTGAATGGAAGGGAAGGGAATGTAGAGGAATGGAATGTAGAGGAATGGAATGGAATTAAATTATGAAATTTATGAAATTTAGAGGGATGGAATGGAATGAAGAGAAATAGAAAGGAGAGGAATAAATTGATGAGGAATAGAATAGAATGGAAAGAAATTCAGAAGAATTGAATGGAATACAATAAAATAGTAGGGAATGGACTGGAGAGCAATGGAATGGAAAGGAAAAAATGTAACTGAGAGGAATGTAATGGAGAGGAAAGGAATGGAGAGGAATGGAATGGATTGAAACTGAATTTAAAAGAGAAGAAAGGATTGGAAAGGAATGGAATGGACGGCAGAGGAAAGAAATGGAGCTGAATGTGATGGAGAGGAATAGAATGGAATGGAATGGAAAGGGAATGTAGAGGAATTGAATGGAGAGGAATGGAATGGAATGGAAAGGAATGGAGAGGAATGGAATGGAAATAAATTTTATGAAATGGAGATGGATGGAATGGAACGGAGAGAAATGGAATGGAAGGGAAAGGAATGGAGAGGATAGAATGGTATGGAATGCAATGGAATGGACAGGAATGGAAGGGAGATGAATGGAATGGAATAGAGGAATTGAATCGAATGGAAGGGAATGGAGAAGAATGGAATAGAATGGAAGGGAATGGAACGGACTTGAATGGAGAGGAAGGGCATTGTATGGAATAGAATATAGAGGAAAGGATTGAGATGGAATGGAATGGATTGGAACACAATGAAGAGGGATAGAATGGAATGGAGTGGAAGGGAGTTGGGAGGAAAGGAATGGAATGGAATGGAGAGGATTGGAATGTAAATCAATTGATTGGAGATTAATGGAATGGAATGGAAAAGAATGGAATGAAATGCAAAGGATTGGAATTGAGTGGAGTGGACGGGAATTAAATGGAGAGGAATGGAATGGAATGGGATGACATGGAGATAAAAGGAAAGGAATAGAAAGGACTGAAGGGGAATGGAATCGAATACAATGGAATAAGGAGGAATGGAATGGAAAAAACTGGAATGGAATGGTGAGTAATGGAATGGAAAGAAATATAACTGAGAGGAATGGAATGGAGGGGAATGGAATGGAGAGTAGTGGAATGGAATGGATTGGAATGAAATGGAATTTGCTGGAGAGGAATGGAATGGAATGGAGAGGAAAGGAGTGGAGATGAATGGAATGGAAGGGATAGAAACAAAATGGAAAGGAATGGAATGGAGAGTAATGAAATGAAATACAATGGGAAGGAATGGGGAGTAATGGAATAGAGAGGAAAGAAATGGGATGGAGAGGGATGGAGAGGAATGGAATGGAGTTAAATTTAATGAAATGGAGAGGAATGGAATGCAATGGAGAGGAGTGGAATGGAAGGGAATGGAATGAAGAGTAATAGAACGGAATGGAATGGAAAGGAATGGAGAGCAATAGAATGGAAGGGAGAGGAAAAAATTGGAGAGGAATGGAATGGAGTGGAGAGGAAAGAATGGAATGGAGTAGAGAGGAATGGAATGAAAGGGAAAGGAAAAGCGAGGATTGGAATTAAATGGAATGACAGGAATGGAGAGGAAATGAATGGAACAGAATGCAAGGAATAGAGAAGAATGTAATGTAATGGAAAGACAAGGAATAGAGAGGAGTGGAATGTAACGGAAAGGAAAGGAATGTAGAGAACGGAAAGGAAGACAATGGAAGGCATAGAAATAGAATGGAATGAAAGAGAATGGAGAGGAAAGAAATGGAACAAATGCAATGGAATAGAGAGGAATTGAATGTAATGGAAAGGAATGGAATGGAGAGGAATGGAATGGAAGGGAATGGAATGGAAAGGAATAGAACGGAATGGAATGGAGAGGAATCCAATAGACTGGAATAGAATGGAATGGAATGGAGAGGAATAGAATGGGGAGGAATGGAATGAAACGTACAGGAATGGATTGGAATGGAATGGAATGGAGAGAAATGGAAAGGAGTGGAAAGGAGTGCAAAGGAATTGAGAGGAATGGAATGGAATAAAGAGAATGGAATGAAATGAAGAGGAATGGAATGGAGAGGAATGGAATGGAAGGGAAAAGCATGAAAACGAATGGAGTGGAATGGAATGGAATGAAATGGAATGGAATTGAGTGGAATGGAAGGGAAAGGAGAGGAATGGAGAGGAATAGAATGAAATGGAATGGAATGGATTGGAATGGAAATAATAGAACAGAATGGAATGGAATGAACTGGAATGGCATGGAAAAATGGAATGGAAAGGAACGAAAAGGAATGGAATGTAGAGGAACAGAATGGAATGGAATGGAATGAGGAAAGGAATGGAATGGAATGGAGAGGAATGTTATGGAAGGGAATGGAAAGGCGATGATTGGAATGGAATGAATGAAAGTGAATGAATAAGAATGGAATGGAAAGGAATACAATGGAATGGAGAGGGATGGAATGGAATGGATGGAAATGAAAGGAGAGGAATGGAATGGAAAGGAATATAATCGAATGTAGAGGAATACAATGGAATGGAATCAAATCGAATGGAATGGAATTGAATGGAGTGGAAGGGAATGGAATGGTTAGGATTGGAATGGAATGGAATGAAACGTAGTGGAATACTATGGAATGGAATGGAATGGTGAGGTATGGAAAGGAAAGGAATGGAATGGAATGGAATGTAATACAATGGAATGGAAGGGAAGAGAGGGGAGTGGAGTTCAATGGAATGGAAAGGAATGGAATAGAATGGAAAGGAAAGGAAAGTAATGGAGAGGAATAGAATGGATTTAAATGGAATGTAAAGGAATTGAGAGGAAGGGAGTGGACTGGAATGAAAAGGATTTGAAAGGATTGGAATGGAGAGGAATGGAATGGGATGGATAGGAATGGAATGGAAAAGAAAGAAATTGAGAGGGATGGTATGAAGTGGAATGGAATGCTAAGGTATGGATTGGAATGGAATGGATTGGAATTGAATGGAATGGAATGCAATGGAATGGAAGGGAAGAGAGAGCAATGGAGTGTAATGGAATGGAACGTAATGGAATAGAATGGAATGGAAAGGAAAATAATGGATTGGAATGGAAAGGATTTGAATAGAATGGAATGGAATTGAGAGGAAGGGAATGGAATGGAATGGAAAGAATTTGAATGGAGTGGAATGGAATAGAATGGAGAGGAATGGAATGGAATAGAAAGAAGTTGAGAGGAATGGTATGGAATGGAATGGAATAAAAAGGAATGGAATGGGACAGAAAGGAATGGATGGAATGACGTGGAAACAAATGGTGAGTATTAGAATGGAAAGGAATGGAATGGAATAGAATTTATAAAAATAAAATGGAATGTAGAGGAAATGAATGGAATGGAATGCAACAGTCTGGAATGGAATTGCATGGAATGATATGGAAAGTAATGGAATGGAATGGAATAGAACAGAATGGAATACAATGGAATGGAGAGGAATGGAAAGGAATGGAATGAAATGGAATGGAATAGATTGGAATGGTATGATATGGAAAGCAATGGAATGGAATGGAATGGTATTGAAAGAAATGGAATGGAATAGGATGGGATGGAATGGAATGGAATGGAAAGGAATGGGAGGAATAGAGAAATGCATTAGATATGAATAGAATGGAATGGAATGAATTGCAAAGGAATTGAATGGAATGCAATGGAATGGTAGGGAATGGATTGGAGATGAATGGAATGGAATGAAAAGAAATGTAACTGATGAATGGAATGGAATGGAATGGAATTGAGAGGAATGAAATAGAAGGCATAGGAAAGAAATGGAGAGGAATGGAATGGAAGGGAGAGGAATGGAATGAAATGCAATGGAAAAGAATGGAGAGTAATGGAATGCAGAGAAAAGTAATGGAATGGAGAGGACTGTATAGGGATGGAATGGAATTAAGTTTAATGAAATGGAGAGGAAAGGAATGGAATGGAGAGGAAACAATGGATGGGAATGGAATGAAGAGGAATAGAATGGAACGGAATGGAGTGGAATGGAATGGAATGGAGAGGAATGGAAAGGAATGGAGAGGAATGGAGTGAAAAGGAAAGGAACTGAGAGGAATGGAATGGAATAGAATGGAATAAAGAGGATTGGAATGGAATGGACTGGAATCTAGTGGTGAGGATTGGAAAGAACGGAATGTAATGGAATGTTGAATAATAGGTTGGAATGGAATTGAAAAAATGTAGAGGTAAAAAATGAAATGGATAGGTGAGGAATAGTATGGAAGGGAAAGGAAAGGCCAGCATTGTAGTGGAATGGAATGAAAGGGAATTGAGAGGAAAGGAATGGAAAGGAATATAATGGAATGGAGAAGAATGGCATTGAATGGAGAGGAATGGAATGGAAAGGAATGGTATCGAATGGAAAGGAATTGAATGGAGTGGATGGGAATGGAATGAATAGGAAGGGAATGGAATGGAAAGAAAAGGAGAGGAATGGTATAGAATAGAATGGAATGGAGAGGTGTAGGATGGAATGGAATAGAATGGAATGGAAGGGAATGGAATGGAAGGGAATGGAGAGGAATGGAATGCTATGCAATAGAATGGAATGAAATGGAAAGGAAGGAGAGGAATGGAATTGAGAGTAATGGAATGGATGGATGGAATATAATGGAGGGGAATGAATAGAAATGGAATGGAATGGAAAGGAACTGAGAGGAATAGAAGGAAAGGAATGGAATGCAAGAAAGAGAATGGAATGCAATGAAAAGGAATGGAATGGAATGAAAAGGAATGGAATGGAATGGTGAGGAATGGAATTGAAAAGAATGGAATGGAAAGGAATGGAAAGGAGTGGAATGGAATGGATAGGAATGGAATGGAAGGCAATGGAGAGGAATGGAATGGAATGGCATGGAATGAGAGGAACGGAATGGAATGGATATGAATGGAATGGAATGGAATGGAGAGGAATGGAATGGAATGGAGTGGAAGGAATGGAATGGAGGCAATAGACAGGAATTGAATGGCATGGAATGGTATGAAAAGGAACGGAATGGAATGAAATAGAAAGGAATGGAATGCAATGAAATGGAGAGGAATGGAATGGCTTGGAATAGAATGGAATGATATGGAACGGAATGAAATGGAATGGTATGGTATGGAAAGCAATGGAATAGAATACAATGGAATGGAGAGGAATGGAATGGAAAGGAATGGAGAGAAATATAGAGGAATGGACTGGGGAGGAATAGACTGGAATGTAATGAATATCACAGGAATTGAATGGAATGCAATGGAATGGTAGGGAATGGATTGGAGGGGAATGGAATAAAATGGAAAGAAATGTAACTGGGGAGAATGGAATGGAGAGGAATGGAATGGAAAGAAATAGAAAAGCATGGATTGGAATGGAATGGAATGGAAAGGAATGGAATGGAAGGGAGAGGAAAGGAATGAAGAGGAATGGAATAGAAGGGATAGGAAAGGAATGGAGAGGAATATAATGGAGAGGAATGGAATGGAAGGGCATGGAGTCTAAAGGAATGGAGAGGAAAGGAATGGAATGGAGAGGAATGGAGAGGAAATGCAATAGAATTAAATTTAATGAAATAGATGGATGTAAAGACTGGAGAGTAATGGAATGGAAGGGAATGGAATGGAGAGGTATGGAATGGAATGGATTGGAACGGAAATAATGGAATACAATGGAAAAGAATTGAACTCGAATGGAACGGTGAGGAATGGAATGGAAAGAAACAGAATGGAATTGAATGTAGAGGAACAGAGTGGAATGGAATGGAAAGGAATGCAATGGAGACAAAAAGAATTTAATGGAATGGGGAGGATTTGCGTGGAACGGAGTGGAGAAGAGAGAATTGGAATGGAATAGAATGAAAGGGAATGGAGAGGAAAGCAAAGCAACGGAATGGAGAGCAATGGAATGGAACGGAGAGGAATGGAATGGAATGTTTCGAATGGAATGGAACTGAATGGCATGGAAGGTAATGGAATGGATAGGAATGGAATGGAATGAAATGAAATGGAGAGAAATGGTATGGAATGGAATGGAATGGAGATGTATGGAATGGAATGGAATGAACTGGAAGGGAATGGAGAGGAATGGAATGGAAAGAAGTGGAATGGAATGGAATATAATTGAATGGAATGGAAAGGAATGAAGAGGAATGGAATGGTTTGGGATGAAATGGAAAGGAATTGAGAGAATGGAAAGAAATTGAATGGAGTGAAATGGAATGCAATGGAGAGGAATGGAATGGCAGGAATGTAATGGAAAGAAATTGAGAGGAATGGAATGGAATGGAAAAAACTGGAATGGAGAGGAATGGAATGGAAAGGAAAGGAATGGAATGCAATGTAGAGGAATAAAATGAAAAGGAATGGAATGGAATTGAGAGGAAAGGAATGGAATGGATTGGAATACACTGGAATGGAATGACATGGAATGATATGGAAAGTAATGGAATGGAATAGAAAGAAAAGCAATGGAATGGAAAGGAACGGAGAGGAATGGTATGGAATGGAATGGAAGGAAATGGAGACTAATGGAATGGAGAGTAAAAAAATGGAATGGAGAGGAATGGAATTAAATTTAATGAAATGGCAAGGGATGGAATGTAATGGAGAAAAATGGAATGGAATGGAATGGAGAGGAACGGCATGGAGTAGAATGGAATGGAATGGAATGTAGAAGAATGAAATGGAGAGGAATGGAATAAAATGTATTGAAATGTAGAGGAAGGGAAGGGAATGGAATGGAAAGGACTGGATTGGAATGGAATGGAAAGAAATCGAATGGAGAGGAAAGAATGGAATGGAATAGAATAGAATTGGATGAAGTGAGTGGAATGGAATGGATAAGATTAAAAAGGAACGCAGTGAAACGGAGGAAAGGGTGTGGAATGGAGGGGAATGGAGAAAAATAAAATTGAATGGAATGGAAGGGAAGGGAATGGAGGGGAATGGAATGCAATTTAATGGAATGGATTGGGATGGAAATAATGGAATAGAATGGAATGGAATTCAAAGGAATGGAGAGATATGTAGAGGAATGGATTGGAGAGGAATAGAATGGAGTGGAATGAATATCAAAGGAATTGAATGGAATACAATGGAATGGTAGGGAATGGATTGGAGAGGAATAGAATGGAGTAGAACAAAATGTAAATTAGAGGAATGGAAGAGAGAGGAACGGAATGGAGACGAATGGAATGGCATAGATTGGAATGGAATGGAGATGAATGGAATGGAAGACAAAGGAAAGGAAGGGAGAGGAATGGAATAGAATGGAGAGTAAATGAATGGAGAGGAATGGAATAGAGAGGAATGAAATAGAATGGAGTGAAAGGGAATGGAGTCCAATGTAATGGAGAGGAAAGGAATGGATTGGAGAGGAATGGAATGGAAGAGAATGGAATGGAGAGGAATATGATGAAATGAAATGAAATGGAATTGAATGGAATGGAGAGGAATGGAATGGAGAGGAATGGATTGGAATGAATTGGAATGGAGAGGAATGGAGGGGAATAGAATGGAATGAAGAGGAAAGGAATGGAATGGAATGCAATGGAGAGGAATGGAATGTAATGGAATCGAATCGAATGGAATAGAATTGAATGGAGTGGAAGGGAGTGGAAATGATATGAATGGAATGGAATAAAATGGAGGGAATGGTATGGAATTGAATGGAATGGAGAGGTATGGAATAGAATGGAATGGAATGTAAGGGAAGGGAATGGAGAGGAATGCAATGCAATGGAATGGAATAGAAAGTAAGAGCGATTGGAATGTATTGGAATGGAAAGGAATGGAGAGTAATGAATGGAGTGTAATGGAATTGAGAGGAACGGATTGGAGAGGAATGAATGGAGTGGAATGAAATGGAAAGGAGAGGAATGGATAGGAGAGGAATAGAATGGAATGGAATGGGAAGGAATGGAATGGAAGGGAGAGCAAAGGAATGGAGAGGAATGGAATGTAGTGGAGAGGAAAGGAATGGAAGGGAATTGAGAGGAATGGAATAGAAGGGAATTGAAAGGCGAGGATTGTAATTGAATGGAATGAAAGGGAATGGAAATGGAAGTAATGCAGCGGGTTGCAATGGAATGGAGAAAAATGAAATATAATGGAAAGGAATGGAATTGAGAGGAATCGAATGGAATGTAATAAAATGGAGAAGAATGAAATGGAATGGACAGGAATTGAATGGAATGGAATTGAATGAAGTGGAAGGGAATGGAATGGACAGGAATGGAATGGAACAGAGAGGAATAAAATGGAAGGAATGGAATGGTATGGATTGGAATGCAATGGAATGGAAAGGAATGGAATGGAGAGGATTGGAAACGATGTTATGGAATTGAATGGAATAGAATGAAATGGAAGAGAATTTAGAGTAATGGAATGGAATGGCATGGAATGTAGTGGAATGGAATGGAATTGAGATGAATGTAATGGAAAGGAATGGAGAGTAATGGAAAGGAATAAAGAGAAAAGGAATGGAATGAAGAGAAAAGGAATGGAATGAAGTGGAATGGAGATGAATGGGATGGAATGGAGAGGTATGCAGCACAATGGAATGGAATGGAATGGAATGAATGGAAGTTAATGGAGATGAATGGAATGGAATGGAATGGATTGGAACGGAAATAATGCAATAGAATGGAATGGAATGAACTGGCATTGAACGGTGAGAAATAGAATGCAAAGGAACAGAATGGAATTGACTGTAGAGGAACAGAATGGAATAGAATGGAATGGAATGGTGAGGAAAAGACAGGAATGGAATGGAGAGGATTGGTGTGAACAGAATGGAAAGGCGATGATAGGAATGGAATAGAATGAAAGGGAATGGAGAGGAAAGGAATGGAAATGAATGCAATAGAATGAAGAGGAATGGAATGGAATGGAGAAGAATGGAATTTAATGGAATAGAGAGGAATGGAAATAAATGGAATCGAATGGAATGGAATCGAAAGGAGTGGAAGGGAATGCAATGGAAAGAAATGGATTGGAATGGAATGAAATGGAAAGGAATGTTATGGAATGAAATGGAATGGAGATGTATAGAATGAAATGGAATGGAATGGTCTGGAAGGGAATGGAGAGAAATGGAACGGAATGAAGTGAAATGGAATAGAATAGAATTAATTGGAATGGAAAGTAATGGAGAGCAAGGGAATGGACTGGAAGGGAATGGAATGGAATTGAGAGGAATGTAAAAGAAGGGAATTGAAAGTAATTGAAAGGAGTGGAATGAAATGCAATGGAGAGAAATTGAATGGAATTGATAGGAAGGGAATGGAAAGAAATTGAGAGGAATGAAATGGAATGGAATGAACGGGAATGGAAGGATGACGAATGGAATGGAAAGGAGTGTAATGTAATGGAATGTAGAGGAATACAATGGAATGAAATGGAATGGAGAGGAGAGGCAAGGAATGGTATGGAATAGACTGGAAGGGATTGACATGGAATGGTATAGAAAGTAATGGAATGGAATGGAATAGAATGGAAAGGAATGCAATGGAATGAAGAGGAATGGAGTGGAATTGAATGGTAAGTATGGAAAGCAATGGAATGGATTAGAATGGAAGGAATGGAAGGACAAGAATGGTATGGAATGGATTGGAGAGGAATGGAAAGGAATGGAATGGAATGCATTGGAATGGACGGGAATGGAATGGAGTATAAAAAAATGGAATGTAATGGAGTGAAATGAATTGGAGAGAAATAGAATGGAATGGAAAGAAAATCAGAGGAATTGAATGGAATGCTATGGAATGGAAGGGAATGGTTTGGAGAGGAATGGAAAGGAATTGATTGGAATGGAATTGAATGGAGAGAAATGGAAGGGAATGAAATGGAATGGAGAGGAATGGAATATAATGGAGAGGATTGTAATGGAATGGACGGAGTGGATCGATTGGAAGGGAGAGGAATGGAACCGAATGGAATGGAATTGAATGGAGTGGAAGGGAATGGGAATGGAAAGGAATGGAATGGGACAGAATGAAACGGAGAGGAATGGTATGGAATGGAATGGAATGGAGAGGTATATAATGGAATGGAATTGAATGGAGTGGAAGGGAATGGGAATGGAAAGGAATAGAATGGGACAGAATGAAACGGAGAGGAATGGTATGGAATGGAATGGAATGGAAAGGTATATAATGGAATGCAATGGAATGAAATGAAATGGAATGGAATGGAATGCAATGGAATAGAATGGAATGGAAAGGAAAGGAAAGGAATAGAATGGAATGGAATAAAACTGAATTGAATGAAATAGAACGAAGTGGAATTGAGTGGAATGGTATGGAATGGAGAAGAATAGAATGGAATAGAGAGGAATGGAATGGAATAGAGAGCAATGCAAAGGAATGGAACAGAATGCAGAAGAATGGAATGGAATAAAGAGAAATGGAAGGGAATGGAAAGGAATTGAATGCAATACGCTAGAATGGAATGGTGAAATGGATTGGAAAGGAATGAAATGGAATGTAGTGAAGACGAATATAATGGAATGGAGAGGGAAGGAATGCAATACATGGAGTACAGAGGGATGGAATGGAATGGAATGAAGTGGAATGGAAGTGAATGGAGAGGAATGGAACGGAATGGAATTGAATGGAGAGGAATGGAATGGAAAGCAATGTAAAGGAGAGGAATGGAATGGTATGAAGAGGAATGGAATGGAATAGAATGGAATGGAATGGAGAGGAATGGAATGGAAAGGTATGGAATTCAATGGAATGGAATGGAATGGAAGAGAATGGAGAGGAAAGAAATGGAATGGCATGGAATGCAGTGGAAAGGAATGGAATTGAGATGAATGTAATGTAAAGGAATGGAGAGGAGAGAAATGGAATGGAGAGGAATGGAGTGTAATGGTGGCGAATGGAATGGAATGGAGAGGTATGGAATGTAATGGAATAGAATGGATTGAAATGAATGAAAGTTAATGGAGAAGAATGGAATGGATTGGAAAGGAAACAATGAAATATAATGGAATGGAATGAACTGGAATGGAATGGTGAGGAATGGAATGCAAAGGTACAGAATGGAATTGAATGTAGAGGAACAGAATGGAAAAGAATGGAATGGAATGTTGAGGAAAGGACTGGAATGGAATGGATAGGATTGGTATTGAACGTAATGGAAAGGTGATGATTGGAATGGAATAGAATGAAAAAAATGGAAAGGAAAGGAATGGAAATAAATACAATAGAATGGAGAGGAATTGAATGGAATGGAGAAGAATGGAATCTAAAGGAATGGAGAGGAATGGAATTGGACGGAATCGAATGGAATGGAACCGAATGGAATGGAATGAAAAGGAATGGAATGGAAAGGAATGAAATGGAGAGGAATGGTATGGAATGGAATGGATATGTATAGAATGAAATGGATTGGAATGGACTGGATGGGAATGGAGAGTAATGGTATGGAATGGAGTGGAATGGAATGGAATAGAATTAAATGAAATGGAAAAGGAATGGAGAGCAAGGGAATGGATTGGAAGGGAATGGAATGGAATTGAGAGGAATTGAAAAGATTGGAAAGGAAAGAAATTGAATGGAGTGAAATGGAACGCAATGGAGAGGAATGGAATGAAATTGATAGGAAGGGAATGGAAAGGATATGAGAGGAATGGAAAGAATGGAATGGAATGAACTGGAATGGAAGGGTGACGAATGGAATGGAAAGGATTGGAATGGAATGGAATGTAGAGGAATAAAATAGAATGGAAGGAAATGGAGAGGAAAGGCAAGGAATGGAATGGAATAGACTGGAATGGATTGACACGGAATGGTATGGAAAGCAATGGAATGGAGTGGAATAGAAAGGAATAGAATGCAATGGAATGAAGAGGAATGGAGTGGAAATGAATGGTATGGTATAGAAAGCAATGGAATGGAATGGTATGGAATATAAAGCAATGAAATGGAATGGAATGGATGGACAGGAATGGTATGGAATGGATTGGAGAGGAATGGAAACGAATGGAATGGAATGCATTGGAATGGAGAGGAATGGAATGGAATATAAAAAAATGGAATGGAATGGAGCGGAATGGAATCAAGAGGAATAAAACGGAATGGAATGAAAATCAGAGGAATTGAATGAAATGCCATGGAATGGAAGGGAATGGAATGGAGAGGAATGGAAAGGAATGGATTGGAATGGAATGGAACGGAAAGGAATGGATAGGAATGGAATGGGAGAGAGAAGAAAGGAATGGAGGGGAATGGAAAGAAATGGAGAGGAAAGGAATGGAGAGGAATGGAATGGAGAGGAATGGAATTGAAAGGAAGGGAATGGATACTAAAGGAATGGAGAGTACAGGAATGGAATGAAGAGGAATGGAGAGGAATGGATTGGAATAAAATTTGTTGAAATGGAGAGGGATGTACTGGAATGGAATGGAATGAAATGGACAGGAATGGAATGGAAAGGAATGGAATTGAGTGGAATGGAACAGATTGGAATGGAATGTAGAGGGATGGAATGGAATGGAATGGAGAGGAAGGAATGGAATGCATAGGAATGGAAGGAAATTAATGGAATGGAGAGGAATGGAATGTAATGGAGAGGAATGGAATGGAGTGGAATGAATTGGATGGATTGGAATGGAAAGGAATGCAATGCAATGGAATGGAATGGAATTGAATGGAGTGGAAGGGAATGGGATGGAGAGGAAAGGAATGGAATGCAACGAAACGGAGAGGAATGGTATGGAATGGAATGCAATGGAGAGTTTTGTAATGGAATGCAATGGATTGGAATGGAAAGTAATGCAAGGGAATAGAATGGAATGGAAAAGAAAGGAAAGGAATCGAATGGAAAGGAATTGAATAAAATTGAATTGAATGAAATAGAATGCAATGGAATGGAGTGGAATGGTATGGAATGGAGAGGAATGGAATGGTATGGAGAGGAATGGAATGGAATGCAAAGGAATGGAATAAGGAAAAATTGAATGGAATGGAAAGGAATGGAAGGCAATACACTAGAATGGAATGGGGAAAATGGAATGGAAAAGAACGGAATGGAATATAGTGGAGACGAATATAATGGAATGGAGAGGGAAGGAATGCAATAAATGGAATAGAGACGGATAGAATGGAATGGAATGCAATGGAATGGAAATGAATGGAGAGGAAAGGAAAGGAATGGAATTGAATAGAGAGGAATGGAATGGAAAGCAATGTAAAGGAGAGGAATGGAATTGTTTAAAGAGCAATAGAATGGAATGGATTGGAAAGGAAAAGAATGGAAGAGACTAGAATGGAATGGTGAAAAATGGAACGGAAAGGAACAGGATGGAATGTAGTGGGGAAGATTATAATGGATTGGAATGGAATGTAGAGGAAAGGAAAGGAATGGAATGGAATGGACTGGAATGGAATGGCATGGAATGGTATTTAAAGGAATAGAATGGAATGGAGAGAAATGGAATGGAATGGAAGTGAATGGAAAGGAATGCAAAGGAATGGAGTTGAATGGAGAGGAGGAATGGAATGGATAGATATGAAATGGAATGCAATGTAATGAAGAGGAATGAAATGGTATGGAATGGAATTAAAAGGAATGGAATGGATTGGGAAGGAATGGAATGGAAGAGACTGGAAAGGAATGGTGAAAAATGGAAGAGAAACGAATGGAATGGAATGCAGTGGAAAGGAATATAATGGAATGGAGAGGGAAGGAATGCAACAACTGGAATGGAGAGGGATGGAATGGAATGCAAGGAAATGGTGTGGTATGGAATAGAATTGATGGAATGGAATGGAATGTAGTGGGGAGGAAAGGAATGGAATGGAATGGAGACGCATGAAATGGAAGGGAATGGAATGCGAGGATTTTAATGTAATGGAAAGAAAGGGAATAGAGAGGAAAAGAATGGTAAGGTATGCAATGGAATGGAGAGGAATGGAATGGAATGGAATAGAAGGCAAGGGAATGCAATAGAATGGAAAAGAATGGCATGGAATGGAATGAAATGGAATTGATTGGAGTGGAATGGAATTAAATGCAGATGAATGGAATGGAATGGAATGACATGGAGAGGAAGGGTACAGAATGAAAAGGAACTGAGAAGAATGGAATGGAATGGATTGGAATAACGAGGAATGGAATGGAATGGAATGATCTAGTGTGGAATGGTAAGGAATGGAATGGAAAAGAATGTAATGAAATGGAATGTAGAGGAATGGAATGGAAAGGAATGGAATGGAACGGAGATGAAAGGAATGGATTGGAATAGAATGGACTGGAATGGAATGGCATGCAATGGTATGGAAATGAGTGGAATGAATTGAATGCTATGGAATGGAGAGGAATGGAATGGAATGGAATACAATGGAATTGTATGGAAAGGAATGGAATGGAATTGTATGGAAAGGAATGGAATGGAAAGCAATGGAGAGAAATGGAATGGAATGGCATGGAAAGGAGAGGAATGGAATGGAGAGGAAAGGAAAAGAATATAATGAGAGGGATGGATTGGAGAGGAAAAGAATAGAATGGAATGAAATTCAGTGGAATTGAATGGAATTGAATAGAATGGTAGGGGATGGATTGGAGAGGAATGGAATGGAAAGAAAAGAAATGTAACTGAGAAGAAATGAATGGTGAGAAATGGAATGGAGAGGAATGGAATGGAATGCAATGGATGGAATGGAGAGGAATGGACTGGAAGGGAGAAGGAAGGAATGGAGAGGAATGGAAAGGAAGGGAAAGGAAGGGAATGGAGAGGAATGGAATGGAAAGTACTAGAAGGAAATGGAGAAGAAAGGAATGGAATGGAATGGAGAAAAAGGAGAGAAATGGAATGCAAAAATATTAATGAAATGGAGAGGCATGGAATGGAATGGAGAGGAATGGAATTGAAGGGAATGGAATGGAACAGAATAGAATGGGAAGAATGAAATGGATTGGCTAGGAATTAAATGGAGCAGAAAGGAAAAGAACGGAATGAAATGAAATAGAGGGGAATGGAATGGAATGGAAAGGAAAGGAATTGAGAGAGATGGAATGGAATAGAAAGGAATAGGATGAAAGGGAAGGAAAACGAATGGAATGGAATGCTATGGAGAGGAATGTTTTATAGGGGAATGGAATGAAATGGAATGGAGTGGAATGGAGAGGAACCGAGAGGGATTGAATGGAATGAAATGGAATGCAATGTAGAAAAATGGAATGGAATGAAACGTATATGAATGGAGAGGAATGGACAGGAACGGAATAGAATGAAATGGAAAGGAATGGAATGAAGTGGAAAGGAGAGGAATTTCAAAGAATGGAATGGAATGTAGAGGAATGGAATGGAATGGAATGAAACAGAGGAACGATATTGAATGGAATGGAATGGAAAGGAATGGAATTGAGAGGAATGGAATGGGATGAATGGAATGGAATGGATATGAACGGAATGGTATGGATAGAAATGGAATGGAAAGCAATGTAATGGAGAGAAATGTATTGGTATGGAGTGGAATAAAAAGGAATGGAATGGATTGGAAAGGAATGGAATGTAAGAGACTGGAATGGAATGGCATAAAATGGAATGGAAAGAAATGGAAAGGAATGTAGTGGAGAGCCCATATAATGAAATAGAGAGGGAAGGAATGCAATAAATGGAATGGAGAGGGATGGAATGAAATGGAATAAAATAGTGTAGGACGGAATGGAATTGATGGAATGGATGGAATGGAGTAGAGAGGAAAGGAATGGAATGAAATGGAGATGAAAGGAATGGAAGGGAATGGAAAGCGAGGATTTTAATGGAATGGAATGAAAGGGAATAGAGAGGAAAGTAATGGCAAGGAGTGCAATAGACTTGAGAGGAATGGAATGGAATGGAATGGAATGGAATTGAAGGGAATACAACGGAATGTAAAAGAATGGAATGGATTGGAATGGAGTGGAATTGAGTGGAGCAGAAGGGAAATAATGTAGAGCAATGGAATGGAATGGAATGAAATGGAGAGGAATGGTATGGAACGGAAAGGAATGGAGAGGAATGGAATGGAGAGGAATGGAATGGAATGGAATGGAATCACGAGGAATGGAATGGAATGACCTGCTACTGAATGGTGAGGAATGGAATGAAAATGAACAGAATGGAATGGAATGTAGAGGAATGGAATGGAATAGAATGGAGAGGAAAGAAATGGAATGAAATAGAATGGACTGAAATGGAATGGCATGGAATGGTATGGCAATGAAAGAAATGGAGTGGAATAGAAATGAATTGAATGCAATGGAATGGAGAGGAATGGAATGGAATGCAATGAATGGAATCATAGGGAAAAAATGAAATGGCATGGAATGGAATGTAAAGGAATAGAATGGAATGGAGAGGAATGGAATGGAATGGAATGATATGGAGAGGAATGTAATGGAATGGAATGGAAAGGAAAGGAAAGGAATGAATTGTAATGGAGAAGAATGTAATGGAGTGGAAAGGAATAGAATATAACGGAGAGGAATGGATTGGAGAGGAATAGAATGGAACGGAATGAATTTCAGTGGAATTGAATGGAACTGAATAGAATGGTAAGGAATGGATTGGAGAGGAATGGAATGGAAAGGAAAGAAACGAAACTAAGACGAATGGAATGGAGAAAAACGGAATGTAGAGGAATGGAATGGAATGCAATGAAATGGAATGGAGAGGAATGGAATGAAAGGGAGTGGGAAGGAATGGAGAGGAATGGAATAGAAGGGAGAGGAAGGGAATGGAGAGGAATGGAATGCAGAGGAATGGAATTGAATGTACTAGAAGGGAATGGAAAGGAAAGGAATGGAGATGAATGGAATGGAATGGAGAGGAATGGAATGCAAAAAAATTTAATGAAATGGAGAGGGAAGGATTGGAAGGGGAAAATAGAATGGAGGGAATGGAATGGAATGGAAAGGAATGGAATGGATTGGTCTGAATGTAATGGAATAGAATGGAAAGGAAAGGAATGGAATGATCTGGAGGAGAAAGGAATGGAATGGAGAGGAATGGAATGGAATGGAATGGAATGAAATGGTAAGGGGGGAATGGAATGGAATGGGAAGGAATGCTATGGAGAGGAATGGATTGTAGGGGAATGGAATTAAATGGAATGTAGTGGAATGGAGAGAGATGGAATAGAATGAAATGGAATGGAATGTAGTGAAATGGGATGGAATGGAACGTACATGAATGAAATGGAGAAGAATGGACAGAATGTAATGAAATGGAATGGAATGACATGGAAAGGAATGGGATGAAATGGAAAGGAGAGGAATTGCATGGAATGGAATGGAATGGAGAGGAATGGAATGCAAAAAAATTTAATGAAATGGAGACGCATGGAATGGAATGGAAAGGAATGGATTGGAAGAAAATGGAATGGAAAGGAATGGAATAGAATGGAATGGAATGGATTGGCTAGGAATGGAATGCAGTAGAATGGAAAGGAGTGGAATAGAGGGGAATGGAATGGAATGGAGAGGAATGGAATGGAGAGGGATGGAATGGAATAGAATGGAATGGAATGAAATGTAAAGTAGAGGAATGGAATGCTATGGAGAAGAATGGATTGTAGGGGAATGGAATGATATGGAATGGAGTGGAAAGGAGAGGAACGGAGAGGGATGGAATGGAATGAAATGGAATGGAATGTACAGGCATAGAATGCAATTGAACGCACATGATTGGAATGGAGAGGAATGGATAGGAATGGAATGGAATGAATAGAAAGGAATGTAATGAAATAGAAAGGAGAGGAATTGCATAGAATGGAATGGAATGGAGGGGAATGGTAAAGGAATAGAATGAAACGTAGAGGAAAGGTTTGGAATGGAATGGAATAGAAAGAAATGGAATTGGGAGGAATGGAATGGAGTGAATGGAATGGAAAGGAGAGTAATGGATAAGAGTGGAGTGGAATGGAAAGGAATTCAGAGGAATGGAATGGAATGGAATGAAGAGAATGGAATGAGAGGCATGGAATGGAATTTAATGGATAGGAATGGAAAGGAAAGGACTGGAATGGAATGGATTGGAAAGGGATGCATGGGAATGGCATGGAAGGGAATGGAGAGAAATGGAATGGAATGGCAATAAATAGGGAAGAATGGTATGGAATGGAGATGAATGGAATGGGAGGAAAGAAAAGAATGGAATGGAATGGAATGCAACAGAGAGGAATATGAAGGAATGGATTGGAAAGGAAAGGAGAGGAATATAAAGGAATGGATTAGAAAGGAAAGGAATGGAATGGAGTGGAAATGGAATGGAGTGGAATGGAAGGGAAAGGAGAGGAATGGAGAGGAATGGAAAGGAATGAAATGGATTGGAATGGATATAATTGAATAGAATGGAATGGAATGAACTGTAATGGAATAGAGGAAAGGAATGGAAAGGAACGAAATGGAATGAAATTTAGGAAACAGAATGAAATTGAATGCAATGGAGAGCAAAGTAATGGAATGGAATGGAGAGGAATGTTATGGAAGAGAATGGAATGCATGGAAATGGAAGGGAATGGAATGGAATGAAGAGGAATTGAAGGACATTGAATGGAATGGAGGGGAATAGAATGTAATGGAGAGGAATGGAAGGGAATGGAATGGAGTGAGTGGAATGGAATGGAAAGGAGAGGAATGGAATGGAATGAAAAGGAATCGAATGTAATGGAATTGAATGGAGTGGAAGGGAATGGGATGGAGATAAATTTAATGGAACGGAATGAAATGGAGTGGAATTGTATGGAATAGAATGGAGAGGTATCAAGTGGAATGCAATGGAATGAAATGGAAAGAAATGGAATGGAGTGGAATGGAAATGAATAGAATTGAATGGAATGGAAAAGAATGGAGAGCAATGGAATGGATTAGAAGGGATGGAATGGAATTGAGATGAATGGAAAGGGATGGAATGGAAAGGAATTGAATGGAATGGCATGGAAAGGATAGGAAAGGAATGGAATGGAATGGAAGGAAATGGAATGGAATGGAGTGGAATGGAATGGAGAAGAATGGAATGAATGGAATGGAATTGAATGGAGTGGAAGAGAATGGTATGGAGATAAATTTAATGGAACAGAATGAAACGGAGTGGAATTGTATGGAATGGTATGGAGAGGTATCGATCAGAATGCAATGGAAAGGAATGGAATGGAATGGAGTGGAATGGAAAGGAATAGAATTGAATGGAATGGAAAAGAATGGAGAGCAATGGAATGGATTAGATGGGAATGGAATGGAATTGAGATAAATGGATAGGAATTGAATGGAATGACATGGAAAGGAAAAGAGAGGAATGGAATGGAAAGAAATAGTATGCAATGGAATGGAGAGGAATGGTATGGAATGGAGACGAATGGAATGGAATGGAGATGAATGGTATGTAATGGAATGGAATGGAATGGAGATGAATGGAATGGAAACAAGAGAAATGCAAAGGAATGAATAGGAGTGGAATGCTATAGACTGGGATGGAATGGTGAAAAATGGAATGTAAAGGAATGGAATGGAATGTAGTGGAGAGGAATATAATGGAATGGAATGGAAGGAGAAGAAAGGAATGGAATGGACTGGACTGGAAAGAATGGCATAGAATAGTATTGAAAGGAATGGAATGGAATGGAGAGGAATGGAATGGAATGGAATGGAAGTAAATGGAGAGGAATGGAATTGAAAGGATAAGAATGGAATGGAATGCAATGTAACGGAGAGGAATGGAATGGTATGGAATGGAATAAAGAGGAATGGAATGGAATGGAAAACAATGGAATGGAAGAGACTGGAATGGAATGGTGAAAATTGGAATGGAAAGGAACGGAATGGAATGTAGTGAAGAGGAGTATAATGGAATGGAATGGAATGGAGAGGAAAGGAATGCAATGAAAAGGAATGGAGTAGAATGGGATGGCATGGAAAGTTATGGAAAAAAATGGTAAAGATTGCAATGGAATGGAATGGAGATGAATATAATGGAGAGGAATGGAATGGAAAGAATTCAATGGAGAGGAATTTAAAGGAATGGAATGGAGAGGAATGGTATGGAATGGAATCGAATTGTGGGAATGGAATGGAATGGAGAGAAATGGAAAGGAATGGAATGGGGAGGAATGGATGGAATGGAGAGGAATGGAGTCCAGGGGAATGGAATGGAAAGGAATGGAGTGGAATGGAAAGAAATGGAGAGGGAAGGAATGCAATAAATGAAATAGAGAGGGATCGAATGGAATGGAATGAAATGGAGTGAAACGGAATGGAATTGATGGAATGGAATGGAATAGAGTGGAAAGAAAAAGAATGGAATGGAATGGAGACGAATGGAATGGAAGGAAATAGAATGTGAGGATTTTAATGGAATGGAATGAAAGGGAATAGAACGGAAAGGACTGATAAGAAGTGCAATGGAATGGAGAGGAATGGAATGGAATGCAATGGAATGGAATGGAAGGGAATGCAATGGAATGGAGAAGAATGGAATGGAATGGAATTGAGTGGAGCTGAAGGGAATTAAATGCAGAGGAGTGGAATAAAATGGAACGATGGAGAGGAATGGTGTGAAATGGAAAGAAATTGAGAGGAATGGATGGAATGGAATGGAATTACGAGGAATGGAATGGAATGAAATGACCTGGTATGGAATGGTGAGGAAAGAAATGGAAATGAATGGAATGGAACGGAATGTAGAGGAATAGAATGGAATGGATAGGAATGGAATGGAATGGAATGTAATGGATATGAATGGAATGGTATGGAATGGAAGAAAGAGGAATGGAATGGAACGGAAAGGAATGGAATAGAAGAGACTGGAAGGGAATGATTAAAAATTGAAATAGAAAGGAAATGAAGTGGAATGTTCTGAAGAGGATTGTAAAGGAATAGAATGGATTGGAGAGGTATGGAATGGAAAGGAATTGAATGGAATGGAATTGTGGGAATGGAAAAAAATGGAATACAATGGAATGGGGAGGGATGAAATACAGGGGAATTGAATGGAAAGGAATGGAATGGAATGGAGAGGAATGGAGAGGAAAGGAATGCAATAAATTGAATGGAGAGGGATATAATGGAATGGAACAAAATGGTGTGGGACCGAATGGAATTGATGGAATGGAATGGAATGGAGTGGAGAGGAAAGTAATGGACTGGATACAAATGGAATGGAAGGGAGTGGAATGCGAGGATTTTAGTGGAAAGGAATAAAAGGGAATAGAGTGGAAAGAAATGGTAAGGCCTGCAATGGAATGGAGAGGAATGAAATGGACTTGAGGGGAATGTAAAGGAATGGGCAAGAAAGGAATGGAATAGCATAGAATAGAATGGTAGGGAAGGGATTGGGGAGGAGTGGAAGGGAATTAAATGCAGAGGAGTGGAATGGAATGGAATGATGGAGAGGAAGAATATAGAATGGAAAGAATGGAGAGGAATGGATTGTAATGGAATGGAATGGAATGACCTGGTACGGAATGGTGAGGAATGGAATGGAAATGAACGGAATGGAATGGAATGTAGAGGAATAGAATGCAATGTAATGGAAAGGAATGGAGGGGAAAGGAATGGAATGGAATGGAATGACCTGGTATGGAATGGTGAGGAATGGAATGGAAATGAACGGAATGGAACAGAATGTCGAGGAATAGAATGGAATGGAATGGAAAGGAATGGAGAGGAAAGGAATGGAATGGAATAGAATGAGCTGGAATGGAATGGCATGGAAAAGTATGCCAATGAATGGAATAGAAATGAATGGAATGCAGTGGAATTGAGAGGAATGGAATGGAACAGATTGGAATGGAATTGTATGGAAAGGAATGGAATGGAAAGGAATGGAATGGAGAGGAATGGTAAGGAGGGAATGGAATGGAATGGAAAGGAATGGAGAGGAATGGAATAGTGTGGAAAGGAATGGAATATAACGGAGACGAATGGATTGGAGAGGAATAGAATGGAATGGAATGAAATTCAGTGGAATTGAATGGAATTGAATAGAATGGTAATGAATGGATTGGAGAGGAATGGAATGGAAAGGAAAAAAATGTAACTGAGAAGAATGGAATGGAAAGGAACGGAATGAAGAGGACTGGAATGGAATGGAGTGGATTGGAATGGAAAGGAAGGGAGAGGAATGGAGTGAAAGGGAGAGGGAAGGAATGGAGAGGAATGGAATAGAAAGGAGAGGAAGGGAATGGAGGGAAATAGAATGGAAAGGAATGGAATGTAATGTAATGGAAGGGAATGGAGATGAATGGAATGGATTGGAGACGAATGGAGAGGAATGGAATGGAAAAAAATTAAATGAAATGGAGAGGTATGGAATGGAATGGAGAGGAATGGAATGGAAGTGAGTGGAATGGAGAGGAATAGAAGAAATGGAATGGAATTGATTGACTAGGAAGTGAAAAGAGAAGAATGGAATGGAATTGATTGACTAGGAAGTGAAAAGAGTAGAATGGAAAGGAATGGAATTGAATGAAAAGGAGGGGAATGGAATATAATGGAGAAGAATGTATTGTAGGGGAATGAATGACATGGAATGGAGTGGAATGGAGAGGATTGAAGAGGGATGAAATGGAATGAAATGGAATGGAATGCAGAGGAATGGAATGGAATGGAAGGTACATGAATGGAATGGAGAGGAATGGAGACAAATGGTGAGGGATGGAGTGGAATGGACAGGAATGTAATGGAATAAAATGGATAGGAATAGTATGAAATGGAAAGGAGAGGAATAAAATAGAATGGAATGGAATGGAGAGGAATGGAATGGAATGGAAGGAAACGTAGAGGAATGGTATGAAATGGAATGGAATGGAATGAAAGAGAGAGAAGGGAATGGAATGGAGAGGAATGGAATGGAGAGGAATGTAATGGAATGTAATGGAATGGAAGAGAATGGCAAGGAAGGGAATGGAGAGGAATAGAATGGAATGGCATTGAATAGAGAAGAATAGTATGGAATGGAGAGGAATGGAATGGAATTTAATCAGAGGAAAGTATAGGAATGGAATGCAATGGAGAGCAATGGAATGGAATGGTTGGAACGGATTGGAAGAGATATAATGGAATAGAATGGAATGGAATGAACTGGAATGGAAAGGAGGAATGGAATGGAAAGGTACAATGGAATGGAATGTAGAGGAACAGAATGGAATGGAGAGGAAATGAATGGAATGGAATGGAGAGAAATGTTAGGGAAGGGAATGGAGAGGCAAGGATTAGAATGGAATGGAATGAAAGTGAAGGGAGAGGAAAGGAATGGAAAGGAAAACAATGGAATGGAGAGGAATGGAATGGAATGGAGTGGAATGGATGGAATAAAACGTAGAGGTAGGGTATGGAAAGGAATGAATGATGAGGTAGGAATGGAATGGATTGGAATGGAATGGAATGGAATGGAGTGCACTGGAGTGCAATGGAATGAAGGGGAAGGGAGAAGAATGGAGTGGAATGGAATGAAATGGAATGGAATAGAACGGAATGGAAAGTAAAGTAATGGAGAGAATTGAAATGGATTTGAATGGAATGGAATCGAATCGAAGAATGGAGTGGAATGGAATGAAATGGAATGGAATAGAACGGAATGGAAAGTAAAGTGATGGAGAGAATTGAAATGGATTTGAACGGAATGGAAACGAAATGAATGGAGTGGAATGGAATGGAATGGAGAGGAATGGAATGGATTGGAAAGGAATTGAGAGGAATGGTATGGAACAAAGAGGAATGGAATGGAATGGAAAGGAATGGAATGAACTGGAAAGGAATTGTGAGGATTGGAATGGAAAGGACCAGAATAGAATGGAATGTATAGGAATAATGGAATGGAATGGAATGTAGAGGAAATGAATGGAATGGAATGCAATACACTGGAAAGGAATTTCAAGGAACGGTATGGAAGGGAATGGAATGAAATGGAATGGGATAGACAAAATGGAATGCAATGGAATGGAGAGTAATGGAAAGGAATGAAATGGAAAGGAATGGTATGGTATGGAAAGTTGTGGAATGGAATGGAATGGTATGGAAAGCAATGGAATGGAATGGAGAGGAATGGAATGGAATGGAGTGGAGAGGAACAGAGATATGGAATGGAGATGAATAGAATTGAATGAAATGAATATCAGAGGAATTGAATAGAAAGCAATGGAATGGTAGGGAATGGAGTGGAGAGGAATGGAATGGAATGAAAAGAAATGTATCTGAGGAATGGAATGGAATGGAATCGAAAGGAATGAAATGAAGAGGATTGGACTAGAAGGGAGAGGAGAGGAATGGACAAGAAAGGAATGGAAGGGAGAGGAAAGGAGTAGAGGAATGGAAAGAAGAGGAATGGAATGAAATGTAACGGAAAAGAATGTAGAGTAATGGAATGGAGAGGAAAGAATGGAATGGAAAGGAATGGATATGAATGGAATGGAATTAAATTTAATTAAATGGAGAGGGAAAGAATGGAATGGTGTGGAATGAAACGGAATGGAATGGAAAGGAAGGGAATGGAGTAGAATGAAACAAAATAGAATGGAAAGTAATGGATTTGAATGGAAAGGAATGGAATGCAATGGATTGGAATGGAAATAATGGAAGAGAATGGAATGGAATGGAAAGAAAGGGAGAGGAATGGAGTGTACTGGGATGGAATGGAGTGGAATAGAATGAAGAGGAATGGAATGTAATGGAATGTGATCGAAAGGAATGGAATTGAATGGAATGGATGGGAACGGAATGGATATGAAAGGAATGGAATGGTATGAAACGGAAGGAATGGTACAGAATTAGTGGAACGGAGAGGACTGGATGGAATTGAATGGAATGGAAGGGAATGGAACGGAATGGAACGGAATGGAATGGAGAGGAATGGAATGCAATGAAAAGGAATGGATTGGAATGGAAATGATTGAATGGAATGGAATGGAATGGAAAGAAATGGAGAGGAATAGAGGTATAGGGAATGGTACAGAATTAGTGGAACGGAGAGGACTGGATGGGAATGAATGGAATGGAAGGGAATGGAACGGAATGGAATGGAGAGGAATGGAATGCAATGAAAAGGAATGGATTGGAATGGAAATGATCGAATGGAATGGAATGGAATGGAAAGGAATGGAGAGGAATGGGATGGAATGGAAAGGAATGGAGAGGAATTGGATTGGAATGGAATGGAACAGAGAGGAAAGGAATGGAAAGGAATGGATTGAATGGAATGGAACAGAGAGGAATGGAGAGGAATGGAATGGAATGGATAGGAATGGAATGGTATGGAATTGTGTGGAATAGAACGGAATGGAAAGGAAAGTAAAGAAATGGAAGGGAATGCAATGGAACGGAATGAAGAGGAAGGAAATGGAATGCATAGGAAAAGAAGGGAATGGTATGGAATGGAGACAAATGGAAGGGAATGGAATGGAATTGAGAGGAATGGATTGGAATGAAATGGAGAGGAATGGAATGGAATAGAATGGAATGGAAGGGAATGGAATCGAATAGAATGGAATGGAATTGAATGGAGTGGAAGGGAATGGGATGGAGAGGAATTGAATGGAATGGAATGAAACGGAGAGGAATGGTATGGAATGGAATGAAACGGAGAGGAATGGTATGGAATAAAGAGGTACAGAATGGAATGCAAAACAATGGAAAGGAAGGAATGGAATAAAGTTGAACAGAATGGAATAGAATACAATGGAGTGGATACGGATGGTATGCAACTCAGAGGAATGGAATGGAATAGAGAGGAATGGAATGGAATGGAATGGAGAGGAGTGGAACGGAATAAAAAGAAATGGAAAGGAACATAAAGGAATGGAATGCAACAGACTGGAATGGAATGGTGAGAAATGGAATGGAAAGGAAAGGAATGGAATGTAGTGGAGAGGAATAAAAAGAATGTAATGGAATAGAGAGGAAAGGAATGGAATGGCATGGAATGGTATTGAAAGGAATGGAATGGAATGGAGAGGAAAGGAATGGAATGGAATGGAAAGGAATAGAGTGGAATGGAATGGAGTGGAATGGAATGGAAGTAAATGGAGAGGAATGGAAAGGAATGGAATTGAATAGAGAGGAATGGAATGGAATAGATAGGAATGGAATGGAATGCAGTGAAATGTAGAAGAATGGAATGGTATTGAATGAAGTAAAGAGGAATAGAATGGGATGAAATGGAAAGGAAGAGACTAGAAAGGAATGGTGAAAAATGGAATGGAAAGGATCGGAATGGAATGTAGTTGAGAGGAATAAAATGGACTGGAATGGAATGGCGAGGAAAGGAATGGAATGGAAAGGAATGCATTGCAATGGGATGGCATGGAAGGGTACGGAAATGAATGGAATGGATTGCAATGGAATGGAAGAGAGAGGAATGGAATGGAGAAGAATGGAATGGAATGGAGAGGAATTTAAGGGAATGGATTGGAACGGAGTGGAATGGAATGGAATGAAATGGAATTGTGGGAATAGAATGGAACGGAGAGTAATGGAATGGAGAGGAATGCAATGGAATGGATAGGAATGGAATCCAGGGGAATGGAATGGAAAGGAATGGAATGGAATGGAGAGGAATGGAGAGGGAAGGAATGAAATACATGGAATGGCGAGGGATGGAATGGAATGGAACGAAATGGTGTGGGACGGAATGGGATGGATGGAATGAAATGGAATGGGGTGGAGAGGAAAGCAATGGAATGGAAGGGAGACGAATGGAATGGAATTCGAACATTTTAATGGAATGAAATGAAAGGGAATAGAGAGGAAAGGAATGGAAAGGAGTGCAATGGAATGGAGAGGAATGGAATGGAATGGAATGGAGTGGAATGGAAGGGAACGCAATGGAATGGAAAAGAATGGAAGGGAATGGAATGGAATGGAATTGAGTGGAGCGAATGGGAATTAAATGGAGAGAATTGGAATGGAATGGAATGATATGGGAGGAAGGGTATGGAATGGAAATGAATGGAGAGGAATGGAATGGAATAACAAGGAATGGAATGGAATGGAATGACCTGGTATGGAATGGTGAGGAATGGAATGGAAAGGAACGGAATGGAATGGAATGTAGAGGAATAGAATGTAATGGAATGTAGAGGAAAGGAATGGAATGGAAAAGAATGGACTGGAAGGGAATGGCATGGAATAGTATGGCAATGAATGGAATGGAATAGAAATGAATGGATTGCAATCGAATGGAGAGGAATGGAATAGAATTTAATGGAAGCGTATGGAATGGAATGGAATGAAATGGAATGGAATGAAAAAGAATGGAATGGAATGGAGAGGAATGGAATAGAATGGAATGGTATGGAGAGGAATCATACGGAAATGAAAAGAATGGGTTGGAATGGAATGCAGTGGAAAGGAATTAAATATAATGGAGTGGTATGGATAGGAAAGAAATAAAACGGAATGGAATGAAATTCAGCTTAATTGAAAGGAATTCAATAGAATGGTAGGGAATGGATGGAAGAGGAATGGAATGGAATGGAAAGGAAAGAAAAGTAACTGAGAAGAATGGGATGGAGAGGAAGAGAATGCAGAGGAATGGAATGGAATGGAAAGGTATGGAGAGAAATGGACTGGAAGGGAGAGGGAAGGAATGGAGACAAATGGAATGGAAGGGAGAGGAAGGGAATGGAGAGGAATGGAATAGAGAGGAATGGAATAGAGACGAATGGAATGGAATGTATTGTAAAGGAATGGAGAGGAATGGAATGGAGAGGAATGGAATGGAATGGAGAGGAATGGAATGGAGAGAAATGGAAATGAATGGAATGGAACAAAATTTAATGAAATGCAGAGGAATGGAGTGGAATGCAGAGGAATGGAATGGATTGACCAGGAATGGAATGGAGTAGAATGGAAAAGAAAATAATGGAATGGATGGACTGGGGATGTAATGGAGTAGGATAAAAAGAAATGGAATGGAATGGAATGGAGAGGAATTGAAGGAAGAGATATGGAATGGAATAGAATGGATTGAAATGAATTGGAAGGGAGAGGAATGGAATGGAATGCTAAGGAGAGGAATAGATTGTAGGTGAATGGAGTGAAATGAAATGGAATGGAATGGAGAGGAATGGAGAGGAATGGAGAGGAATGGAATGCAATGAAATGGTATGGAATGTAGAGGAATGGAATGGAATGGAAGGTAGATGAATGGAATGGAAAGGAACAGAGACGAATAGAGAGGGATGGAGAGGAAAGAACAGGAATGTAAAGGAATGGAATGGAATGAAATGAAAGGAATGGAATGAAATGGAAAGGAGAGGAATTGCATAGAATAGAGTGGAATGGAGAGGAATGGAATGGAATAAAATCGAAGGAAGGGAATGGACAAGAATGGAATGGAAAGGAAATGAATGGATTGGAATGGACAGTAATGGCTTTATATGGAATGGAATGGAGAGAAAAGGAGTGTAATGGAATTGAATGGAAAGGAATGGAATGGAGGAGGTTGGAATGGAATGGAATCGAATGGAGTGGAGAGAAAAGGAATGGAATGCAATGGAGAGGAATGGAATGGAAGTCAATGGATTGGAGAGTAATGGAATGGAATGGAAAATAATGGAACAGATCGGAATTTAGTGGAGTGGAAGGGAATTAAATGGACAGGAATTGAATGCAATGGACAGAAATGGAAGGGAATGGAATGGAATGGAGAGGAATGGAATGGAAAAAATTTAATGAAATGGAGAGGCATGAAATGGAAGGGAGAGGAATGGAATGGAAGGGAATATAAAGGATAAGAATAGAATGGAATGGAATGGAACGGAATAGAATGTAATGGATTGACTAGGAATTGAATGAATAGAACCGAAAGGAATGAAATGGAATGGAATAGAGAGGAATGGAATGAAGAGGAATGAAATGGAGAGAGATGGAATGGAATAGAATGGAATGGAATGAAATGGAAGGGAGAAGAATGGAATGGAATGCTATGGAAAGGAATGACTTATGGGGAAAGGTATGAAATCGAATGGTTTGGAATGCAGAGGAACAGAGAGGGATGGAATGGAATGAAATGGAATGGAATGTAGAGGAAAGGAATGGAATGGAAGGTTTATGAATCGAATAGAGAGGAATGTAGACAAATGGAGAGGGATGGAGAAGAATGGACAGGAATGTAATGGAATGGACTGGAATAAAATGGAAAGGTATGGAATGACATGTAAAGGAGAGGAATTGCAAGAATGGAATGTGATGTGGAGGAATGGAATGCAATGAAATCGAACGGAAGGAAATGGAAAAGAATGGAATGGAATGGAAGTGAAAGGAATGGACTGGAATGGAGAGAAATGGCATTGTACGGAATGAAAAGGAGAGGAAAGGAGTGAAATGAATTGGCAAGGAATGGAACGGAATGGGGAGGGTTGGAATGGAGTGAAATGAAATGGAGTGGAGAGGAAAGTAATGGAATGGAATGGAGAGGAATGGAACGGAAGGCAATGATTTGGTGAGAAATGGAATGGAATGGAGAGGAATGGAATGGAAGGCAATGAATTGGAGAGTAATGGAAAGGAATGGAAAAGAAAGGAATGGAATGGAACGGAACGGAATTTAGTGGAGTGGAAGGGAATTATATGGAGAGGAATGGAATGGAATAAAGAGTAATGGAATGGAATGGAATGAAGTGGAGTGTAATGGTGAGGTATGAAATGGAAAGGAACCGAATGGAATGGAATGTAGAAGAATAGCAGGAATGGAATGGAATGGAGAGGATAGGAATGGGATGCAATGGAATGGAATGAGATGGAATGGCATGTAATGGTATGGGAAGGACTGCACTGGAAGAAAATGAAATAGAAGGGAAAGGAATGGAATGCAATGTAATGGAAATAAATGGAATGGAAAGATATGGAAATCAATGGAATGCAATGGAATGGAATGGAGAGAAATGGAATAGAAAGCTATGGAGAGGAATGTAGAGGAATGGACTGGAGAGGAATAGATTAGAATGGAATGAATATCAGAGGAATTGAATGTAATGCAATGGAATGGTAAGGAATGGATTGGAGAGTAATGGAATGGAAAGTAAAGAAATGTAACTGAGAAGAATGGAATGAAGAGTAATGTAATGAAGAGGAATGGAATAGAATGGTTTGGAATGGAATGGAATGGAAGGGAATGGATAGGAATGGAATGGAATGGAGAGGAAAGGAATGGAGAGAAATGAAATTGAATGGAGAGGAAAGGAATGGAGAGGAATGTATATGGAATGTATTGGAAGGGAATGGAGACTAATGGAATGGAGATGAAAGGAGAGGAATGGATTGGAAAGGAATAGAATAGAATGAAATGAATATCAGAGGAATTGAATGGAATTCAATTTAATGGTAGGGAATGGATTGGAGAGGAATGGAATGGAAAGTAAAGAAATGTACCTGATAAGAAAGGAATGGATAGGAATGTAATGGAGAGGAATGGAATAGAATTGATTGGAATGCAATGAAAAGGAATGGATAGGAATGGAATGGAGAGGAATGGAATAGAAGGGAAAGGAAAGGAATGGAGAGGAATGTAATGAAAGAAGAAGGAAACAGAGACTAATAGAAAGGAGAGTAAAGGAATGAAATGGAGAGGAAGGGAAAGGAATGAAATGAGATTAAATTTAATGAAATGGAGTGGGATGAAATGGATTGGAGAGGAATGGAATGGAAAGGAATGGAATGGAGAGGAATCGAATGGAATGGAATGAAATGGAATGGAATGGAATGGAGAGGAATGGAATGAAGTAGAATGGAATGGAAGTTAATGGGGATAAATGGAATGGAGAGGAATGGAATGAGTTGGAATGGAGAGGAACGGGAAATAATGGAGACGAATGCAATGCAATATATTGGAATGGGATGGAGAGGAATGGAATGGAATGGATGGAACGGAGTGGAATGGAGAGGAATGGAATGGAATGAATGGAACGAAGTGGAATGGAAAGAAAGGAATAGAATGGAATGGAATGACCTGGAATGGTATGCTGAGGAATGGAATGGAAAGGAGCGGAATGGTATGGAATGTAGAGGAATAGAATGGAATGGAGTGGAATGACATTGAATCATATGGAATGGAAAGGAAAGGAATGCAATGGAATGGAGAGGAATGGAATGGCATGGATTGGAATGGAGAGGAATGGAATAGAATGGAGATGAAGGCAATGCAATGGAATGGAGAGGAATGTAATGGAATTGAATGGAAGGGAATGAAATGGAAGGGAGAGGAATGGAACGGAATGGAATGCTATAGAGAGGAATAACTTGGGGGAATGGCATGAAATGTACTGGTTTGGAATCGAGAGGGATGAATGGAATGAAATGGAATGGAATGTAGAGGAATGGAACGGGATGAAAGGTAGATGGATCGAATGGAGAGGAATGGAGACAAATGGAGAGGGATGGAGAGGAATGGACAGGAATGTAGTGGAATTGACAGGAATGAAATGGAAAGGTATGGAATGACATGTAAAGGAGAGGAATTGTATAGAATGGAATGTAATGGGGAGGAATGGAATGGAAAGGAAGGAAATGGAAAAGAATGGTATGGAATGGAAGGGAAAGGAATGGACTGGAATGGAGAGAAATGGCATTGTATGGAATGGAAAGGAGAAGAAAGGAGTGAAATGAAATAGCATAGAATGGAATGGAATGGGAGGGTTGAAATGGAGTTGAATGAAACAGAGTGGAAAGGAATAGAAAGGAGAGGAATGGAATGGAAGGCAATGATTTGGTGAGTAATGGAATGGAATGGAAAAGAAAGGAATGGAATGGAATGGAACAGTATTTAGTGGAGTGAAAGAGAATTAAATGGAGAGCCATGGAATGGAATGGAATGGAATAAAGAGTAATGAATTGAAATGGAATGAAGTGGAGAGGAAATAATGGAGTAGAATGGAATGGAATGACCTGGAATGGAATGGAAAGGAATGGAATGGAATGGAATGTAGAGGAATACAATGGAGCGGAGTGGAATGGGATGGAATAGTTTGGATTGGAATGACATTGAATCTAATGGAAAGGAATGGAAAGGACTGGAATTCAAAGGAAAGGAATGCAATGGAATGCAGAAGAATGGAATGGAATGGCAGGGTATGGAAGGCAATTGAATGGATTGGAAAGGACTGGAAAGAAGAGGAATGGAATGGAGTGGAATGGAATGGAGAGGAATGGAATGGAATGGAGAGGAATGGATTGGAGAGGAATGGAATGGAAGGGAGAGGAAATCAGTGGAATTGAATGGGATGCAATGGAATGGAAGGGAATGGATTGGAGAGGAATGGAATGGAATGGAAAGAAATATAACTGAGAGGAATGGAATGTAAAGGAATGGAATGGAATGATTTGAAAGGAATGGCATGGAATGGAATGGAAAAGACTGGAATGGAATGGCATGGAATTGTATTTAAAGGAATGAAATGGAATGGAATAGAAAGGAATGTTAGCAATGGAATGAAGAGGAATGGAATGGAATGGATTGGTAGAGAAAGGAATGGAATGAAGAGGATTGGAATGGAAGGGAGAGGAAAGGAATGGAGAGGAATGGAATGTGAGGGAGAGCAAAAAAATGGAGGTGAATGGAATGGAGAGGATTCGAATGAAATGTAAAGGAAAGGAATGGAGAGTAATGGAATGGAGAGGAAAGGAAAGAAATGGAGAAGAATGGAGAGAGTGGAATTGCATGAAATTTAATGAAATGGAATGGAATGGAGAGAATGGAAAGGAAGTGATTGGAATGGAGAGGAATAAGATGGAATGGAATGGAATGGAAAGGAAAGGAATGGAGTAGGATGGAATGGAATGGGGAGTAATGGAATGGGGAGTAATGGAATGCAATTGAGAGGAATGGAAGGGAACGGAATGGAATGGAGAGGAATGGAATGGAATGGAATGGAAAGAGAGGAATGAAACTGAATGGAGAGGAATGGAATGGAGTGGAATGGAGTGTGGAGGAATGGAATGGAATGGAATGGAAATGAATGGAATGGAATTGAATGCAGTGGAAAGGAATGGAATGGATATGAATGGAAGAGAATGGAATGAAACGGAGGGAATAGTATGGAATGGAGTGGAATGGATATTTATTGATGGAATTGAATGGAATTGAAGGGAAGGGAAGGGAAGAGAGGAATGGAATGCACTGGAATGGAATGGATTGGAATGGGAATAATGTAATAGATTGGAATGGAATGGAAAGTAATGGAGAGGGATGGAATGGATTGGAATGGAATTGAATGGAATGGAATTGAGAGGAATGGAATGTATTGGAATGGAAGTCATTTGATTGAAGCATGATGGAATGGAATGGAAAAGAATGGAATGGAATGCAATGGAATGAAATTGAGTGGAGTGGAAGGGAATTAAATGGAGAGGAATGGAATGGAATGGAATGAAATGGAGAAGAAATGTATGGAATGGAAAGTAATTGAGAGGAATGGAATGGAATACAATGGAATAAAGAGATATGGAATAGAATGGATGAACTGGAATGGAATGGTGAGGAATGGAATGGAAAGAAATGTAATTGAGAGGAATGGAATTGAGGGGAACGGAATGGAGAGGAACTGAATGGAATGTATTGGAATGTAATGGAATTTAATGGAGAGAAAAGGGATGGAAGGGACAGGAAAAGAATGGAAAGAAATGGAATGGAAGGGGTAGGAACGGAATGGAGAGGAATGGCATAGAGAGGAATGGGATGAAATATAATGGGTGGAATTGGGAGTAATGGAATGGAGAGGAAAAGAATGGAATGGAGAGGAAAGGAATGGAATTAAATTAAATTTAATGAAATGGAGAGGAATGAAATACAAAGGTATGCAATGGATTGGAATGGAAATAATGGATTATAATGGAATGGAATGGAAAGGAATAGAGAGGAATGTTAAGAAATGGAGTGGAATGGTGTTGGGAGCCGGCCACAGAGGTCCACTGAGCGTTAGGGATCAGGGGGGCCATTGACCTCAAGACCACTAGAAGTGTGTCTGGGAGCTGTTGACCCCATTGCCTCTCCCTTTTCTTGGCAATAAAGCCTCATGTTGGCTCAAGCATGAAAACTACAGACAGGGATGAACACAAGCTAACATTAGAAACTCGTTGTTCCCATTTCCCTTGTCTGCGGTTTTGACCTTTATCTGGTACAAGCCAGGACCATATCAAAGAGCTCAGTAACTGAGAGCCCAGTGTGACCTTTTGATTGAGACGCAATAATCAAATTATAAGAGGGGGAGTTTAAATATAGCTCTCCCCATCATATTTTGAATCATGCTTTATTTGTGATAAATCATTTAAATTTGGATTCTATGGGCAATTCAGCTATGACCAGGCACTGGAACTCAGAAGGAAATGTCAAATCTATGGTAAAATGGAAGGATCTTCTTACAGGACAATGGAGAGGGCCTAATATATTATTAACCAGTGGAAGGGGGCTATGCTTGCATATTCCCACAGAATGAATCAACTCCTATTTAGATTCCTGATCGATTCATTCAGAATGCCTCCAGTAATTCTTTGACTAAGACGAATGGTGGAAATCAGGACACTTCAGAGGAATGAAGGGCAAACAGCAGCCCCTGTTACTAACCAACAAAAGGACCTGTTCTTTATACAACAGGAGACTTCGTCATGGGTAGAGCAAGATCTGCAACATCAGTATAGTTACATGGACAGAGAAACCATAACGTGTCAGAGAGACCTCTCCTTACGGGATGAGAACTTACAGTCTAAATTGTCTCGAATAAGACAAACCACCATTAGGCCGATAATTCTGTTATTAGCTATGATTGTTCTTGTAATGAGTCAAATAGCTCCAGCCTCTGCAGCTGTGGCTAATAAGTCTTACTGGGCTTATATGCCTAACCCTCCAACATTTCAACCTGTCACTTGGGATAATGAGGTTATTAATCTATTTCTGATTCCTCTCAATTGATGGGAGGACCTACTTTACTTTATACTCAAACAAAACACGTTATTAATAAGTTTTCTTATTAAGGACATTCTTGTTTACTTCCCATTTGTTTTTCTGATAATTCAGTTCTCAAAAATTATACAGCCTCTTGTTTAATGTGCACCTTAAAGTCTTTAATCACTAATAGTCCAACCCAAAATAATAAAGGATATTGGTGGATTGAAATGCTGATGCCTGGAGGAGCTGATCCCAGTATAGCCACAAAAATTTTGCCACCATTTAATATACCCATCTGCTCTCCTAATACCAAGAAGGACTGGATACTCACTCAAGATGTTAAGTATCCAAAGTGGAGAAAGTGTGTTTATGAATCTAAAATAGATTACCCCATATCAGGCGAAAAACTATATATTAGTGATTGGAGTTTAAATTTACAGCCCTATTGAACTTTCAATCAACCTCCCGCTAGGTGGCACATTAATGGATGGGTAATCCCGATATTAACAACTACTATCGGGAATAAGCAAATTGTTCAACCTTACTTGTGGAGGACCCTAGCTGCCCTAAAATCCCTTCTTTTAATACAACCACGTGGGGTAATGAATGTCTACAAAATAAGAGCTTGCTTACAATTGCCTTATGTTTTTCTTGTATGGAATGAATATCACACCGTAAGAATTGATCACCACAATAATGTATATTCTATATCGTGTCAAAATTGTATTCTCACAAATTGTTTAACTGATGCTAATTATGAAGGTTTTTTTATTTTTAAACAACCTCCATACTTAATGGTTCCAGTACAATCGTCAACTCACTAGTATGATGAAGATGGTCTACAAACATTGTATGAGGTTAATTCCTTGTTAGAAAGACAAAAGAGATTTTGGCTACTTTAATTTTAGGTATTACAGCTTTAATTGCTATTGCTACTTCAGTTACAGTATCAGCAGTGGCTCTAACTAAAGAAGTCCATTCAGCCACGTTTGCTGACCACCTGTCTAGAAATGTTTCTATAGCTCTAGCTACTCAGGAAATTATTGGTCAGAAGCTAGAAAGCAAGTTTAATGCTTTGGAGGAAGCAGTTTTGGCAGTATAACGAGAACTTGTGACTTTAAAAATAAGAATGGCTCCCCGTTGTCATTCTGAGTTTAAATGGATTTGCCTCACTCCTTTGGAGGTAAATAAGTCTGTTCATACTTGGGACAAAGTGAAAAGTCATATTCTTGGAATTTGGAACTACTCAGACCTGAGCATAGACTTAATTTAATTACATCAACCAATTCAGGACATTTCAGTTGCTGAAAAGCAATCTCGGTCCACTAAATTAACTACTTCTATATCTAATAATTTTTCATCATTTGTTAACAAAAATCATTGATGTCTATACTTATCAATGTGGGCATTTGCAGAGCAGTGATTCTCTTGTTGCTGTGTTTACTCCCAATCATCTTCAGAGTATTAAAGAAGAGTATATCTCAGCTCAATACGGAGTTTCATGGTTTTGTGCTAAAAAATAAAAAATGGGAAGATGTTGGGAGCCGGCCACGGAGGCCCACTGAGCGTTAGGGATCAGGGGGCCATGGACCTCGAGACCACTAGAAATGTGTTCGGGAGTTGTTGACCCCATTGTCTCTCCCTTTTCTTGGCAATAAAGCCTCATGTTGGCTCAAGCATGAAAACTCCAGATAGGGACAAACACAAGCTAACATTAGAAACTCGTTGTTCCCATTTTCCTTTGTCTGGTACAAGCCAGGACCACATCAAAGAGCTCAGGAACTGAGAGCCCAGCATGACCTTTTGATTGAGATGCATTAAGTAGAACAGGTTTTAGATATCTTGTTTAAATTCTAGTGTTTGTGTTAGGATTAAGCAAAAGAATAGATAAACTGTTGATCAATAGGAAAGTTATTCATAAGCAAACTAAGTAGAATAAAATAAAATATAGATTACAATTGATAAAATGGTATAATATTAATATAAACTGTATAATACTTCTAAGGGACATTAGTCTAGCATAGGAACTGGGTAGACAAGTTGAGTTTGTTCTCTACCTTGCTTGAAGAAATATCTGGTGGGTAGGAGATGCCCCCATGCACCTGGATTGTCTGTGTTTGTGGGAGACATCTGAATCTGAATGAGCAAAATCTGTAGATAAAACACTTCTATACTTTTCAATAAACGGCTCTGTAACTTGAACAGTAGTCCAGTCCTATTTCTTTCTCCTCCTTCTTTCTAATTCTCTTTACAGGCGTGGAATCCATCTCACTTCCAGGAAATCTAGACCCTGCAGGAGCTGAACTCCAGTAGAATGGAATGGGTAGGAATAGAATGGAATGGAAAGGAAAGGAATGGAGAGGAACAGAATGGAATGGAATTGAGGAGAAGGGAATGGAATGGATTGGAGAGGAATGGGATCAAAGGGAATCAAAACACCAGGGTTGGAATAAAATGGAATGAAAGAGAATGGAGAGGAAGGGATTGGAAAGGAATGCAATGGAATGGAGAGGAATATAATAGAATGAAGAGGAACTGAATGGAATGGAATGGAATAGAATGGAATGGAATGGAGATGAATGGAATGCAACGAAATGGTATGGAATTTAAAAAAACGGAGAGGAATGGTATGGAATAGAATTCAATGGTGAGGTATGGAATGGAATGGAATACAATGGAATTGAATGGAATGGAAGGGAATGGAGATTAATGGATTGGAGAGGAAAGGAATGGATTGGAGAGAAAAGGAGAGGAATGGATTGGTTTTAAATTTAATGAAATAGAGAGGATGTAAAGGAATGGAGAGGAATGCAAGGGAATGGAATTGAATGTAGAGGAATAGAATGGAATGGAATGAAATAGAAGGAATGGAATGGAGAGGAATGGAATAGAATAGAAAGGAATGGAATGGAATGGAGAGGAATGAAGAGGAACAGAAGGGAATTTAATGGAATGGCGAGGAATGGAATGGAATTGAATGGAATGGAGAGTAATTGAATGGAATGGAGAGGAATGGAACGGAATGGTGAAGAATAGACTTGAAAGGAATGCAATGGAAGGGAGAAGAAGGAATGCAATGGAATGTAATGGAAGGGAAGGGGATGTAGAGGAATGGAATGGGATGGATTGGAATGGAATGGATATAATGGAATAATGGAATAGAATGGAATGGAATGAACTGGAGTGAAACTATGAGGAATAGAATGGAAAGGTATGGAATGAAATGGAAGGGAGAGAAAAAATGGAGAGGAATGGAAAGGAGAGAAATGGAATGAAATGTAATGGAAGGGAATGGAGAGTAATGGAATGGAGAGAAATGGAAAGGAATGGAGAGGAATGGAGAGAATGGACTTGAATTAAATTTAATTAAATGGAGAGGGATGGCATGGAAGGAGAGGATGGAATGGATGGGAATGGAATGGAAAGGAATAGAATGGAATGGAAAATAATGGAATGGAATGGAGAGGAAAGGAATGTAGTAGAATGGAACGGATGGAATAGAATAGAAAGGAATACAATAGAATGGAGGGGAAGGGAATGGAATGGATTTGAACGGAAAGGAATGGAATTGTATGGTATGGAAATCAATGGAATGGTATGAAATGGTATGGAAAGAAATGGAATGGAATGGAGAGGAAGAAATGGAGTGTAGAGGAATGGTATGGAATGGAATGGAGAGGAATGGAATGGAATGGAATGGAATTTAGAGGAATGGAATGGAATGGGAAAAAATGGAATGAAATGAAATGGAATAGACTGGTATGGAACGAGAAGGATGGTATGGAAAGGAGTGGAATGGAATACAAAAGAAAGGAATGGAGATGAAAAGACTGGAATGGAATTGAGAGGAATTTTGTGGAGTGGAATGAAAAGGCGAGGATTGAAATGGAATGGAATGACAGGGAATGGAGAGGAAAAGAATGGAAAGGAATGAAATGGAATGGAGATGTATCGAATGGAATGGATAGGATTGGAATGGGTAGGAATGGAATGAAATGGAAATGAATGGAATGGAGAGCAAAGGAATGGAATGGAATGAAATCGAATGGTATGGAAAGCAATGGATTGGAAAGGAATGAAATGAATGGAGAGAAATGGATTGTAGAGGAATAGAATGGAATGTAATTAATACCAGAGGAATTGTATTGAATGTAATGGAATGGTAGAGAATGGATAAGAGAGCAATTGAATGGAATGTGAAGAAAGCTATCTTAGAGGAATGGAATGGAGAGGAACGGAATGGGGAGGAATGGAATGGAATGGATTGGAATGGAATGGACTGGAGAGAAATGGAATGGAGACGAATGGAATGGAGAGGAATTGAATGGAATGGAATGGAAGGGAATGGAGAGGAAAGAAATGCAAAGTAATGGAGGGGAATGGAGACTAATGGAATGGAGAGGAAAGGAATGGAATGAAGAGAAATGGAGAGGAATGGACTGCAATTAAACTTAATGAAATGGAGAGGGATGGAATGGAATGGAGAGGAATGGAATGGAAAGGAATAGTATGGAATGGAATGAAATGGAATTCAATGGAATAGAGAGGAATGGAATGGAGAGGAAGGAATGGAATGGATTGGAATGGAGATGAACGGAAGGGAATGAAATGGAATGGAGACTAATGGAATGGAATTGAATGGAATGGAGAGAAACAGAATGGAAAGGAATGGAAAGAGATGGAATGGAGAGGAATGGAATGGAAGGGAAGTGAATGAAGAGGAATGGAATGGAATGGAAAGAAATGGAAATAATAGAATAGAATGGAATGGAATGAACTGGAATGGAGCGGTGAGGAATAAAATGGAAAGGAACTGAATGGAATGGAATGTAGAGGAGCAGAATGGATTGGAACCGAATGTAATGGAGAGGAAAGGACTGGAATGGAATGTAGAGAAATGGTGTGGTGCAGAATGGAAAGGCGAGGATTGGAGTGGTATGGGATGAAAGGGAAAGGAGAGGAAAAGAATGGAAAGGAAAGCAATGGAATGTCAAGGAATAAAATGGAAGAGATAAGAATGAAATTGGGAGGATGGAATGGAATGAAATGGAGAGCAATTTAATGGATTGTAATGGAAGGGAATGGAGATTAATGGAATGGAGAGAAAAGGAAAGGAATGGAGAGGAATGGAGAGAACGGATTTGAATTAAATTTAATGAAATGGAGAAGGATGGAATGGAATGGAGAGGATGGAAGGGAAAGAATGGAGAGGAATAGATTGAAATGGAAATTAATGGAATGGATTGGAATGGAGAGGAAAGTAATGGAGTAGAATGAAATGGAATAGAAAGGAAAAGAATGCAATAGAAAGGAGAGGAAAGGAATGGAATGGATTGGAATGGAATTGTATGGCATGGAAAGCAATGGAATGGAATCGAATGCAATGGTATGGAAAGCAATGGAATGGAATGGAGCGGAAGAAATGGAATGTAGAGGAATGGTATGGAATGGAATGGAGAGGAATGGAATGGAGTGGAATTTAGAGGAATAGAATGGAATGGAGTGAAAAGGAATGAAAAAGAATAGACTGGTATGGAACGAAATAGAATGGTATGGAAAGGAGTGGAATGAAATGGAATAGAAAAGAAAGGGATGCAATGTAATGGAGAGGAATATAATAAAATGGAGAGGAACTGAATGGAATGGAATGGAACGGAGACGATGTAGTGCATGGCGATGGAATGGAATAGAAAGAAACGGAGAGGAATGGTACGGAAGAGAATGAAATGGAGAGGTATGGAATGAAATGGAATGCAATGGAATGGAAGGGAGGGGAATGGAGAGGAATGGAATGCAATGATATGGAATGGATTGGTACGGAAATAATGGAATAGAAGAGAATGGAATGGAAATGAATGGAGAGGAATGGAATGGAATAGATAGGAATGGAATGGAAAGGAATAGAGAGGAATAGAATGGAATGGAATGGAGAGGAAGAGAATGGAATGGATTGGAGAGAAATTGTATCGAAGGGTTTCGAAAGACCAAGGTTGGAATGGAATGGAATGAAAGAGATTGGAGAGGAAAGGATTGGAAAGGAATGCAAAGAAATGGAGGGAAATAAAATAGAATGGAGAGGCCTGAAAGGAATGGAATGGAATGGAATGAAGACGAATGAAATGCAATGGGATGGGATGGAATGGAATGAAACGGAGAGGAATGGTATAGAATAGAATGAATTGGACAGGTATGGAATGTAATTTAATGGAATGGAATGGAATTGAATGGAGTGGAATGGAAGGGAAGGGTATGTAGAGGAATGGAATGGAATGGAATAGAATGGAAAGGATTGGAAAGAAATGGAATGGAATGGAATGGAATAGACTGGAATTTTATGGAATTGAATGGTATTTAAAGGAATGGAATGGAATCAAAAGGAAGGGAAGCAATGGAATGGAGAGGAATGGAATGGAATGAAATGGTATGGTACAGAAAGCAATGGAATGGAATGGAATGGTATGGAAAGCAATGCAATTGAATGGAATGGAAAAAAATGGAATGGACTGGAATGGAGATGAATGGAATGGAATGGAATTGAGATAAATGGAATGGATGGAATGGAATGGAATAGATTTGAATGGAATGGAGAGGAAAGGAATGGAATGGTATGGAAAGGAATGGATTGCAGAGGAATAGATTGGAACGTAATGAAAATCAGAGGAATTGAATGGAATGCAATGGAATGGTAGGGAATGGATTGGAGAGGAATGGTGTCGAATGGAAAGAAATGTAACTAAGAGGAATGGAATGGAGAGGAAGGGAATGGAGAGGAATAGTTGGAATGGTATAGAATGGAATGGATTGGAATGGAATGGAATGGAAAGGAAAGGAATAGAATGGTAGGGTAGGAAAGGAAAGGAGTGGAATGGAATGGAAGGGAGAGGAAAGGAATGGAGAGGAAAGGAATGGAGAATAATAGAATGGAATGCAACGGATGGGAATGGAGAGGAATGGAATGGAGAAGAATGGAATGCAATGGAGAGAAATGGAATGGTATTAAATGTAATGAAGTAGAAAGGGATGGAATAGAATGGAGAGGAATGGAATGGATGGGAATGGGATGGAGAGGAATAGAAAAGAATGGAATGTTATGGAATGGGAAGGAATGGAGAGGAATGGACCGGAGTGGAACGGAAGGGAAAAGAATGGAATGGAATGGAGAGGAATTTAATGGAATGGAGAGGAATGGAATGCAGTGTAATGGAATGGAAAGCAATGGAATGGAATGGAGAGGAATATAATAGAATGGAGAGTAACTGAATGGAATGGAATGGAATGAAATGGAATAAAGAAGAATGAAATGCAAGATGATGGAATGGAATGGAATGAAACGGAGAGGAACAGTATGGAATAGAGTGAAATGGAGAGGTATGGAATGGAATGGAATGCAATGGAATGGAAAGGAATGAAAAGGAAGGGAATGTAGAGGAATGGAATGGAATAGAATGGAATAGAATGGAAAGGAATAGAATGGAATGGAATGAACTGGAACGGAAGAACATTGAATGGATTGGAATAGACTGTAATGGAATGGCATGGAATGGTATTTAAAGGAATGGAATGGAATGGAATAGAAAGGAAGGGAAGCAATGGATTGGAGAGGAATGGAATGGAATCAAATGGTATAGTATGGAATGCTATGGAATGGAATGGAATGAAATGGAATGAAAAGCAATGCAATGGAATGGAATAGAAAGGAATGGAAAGAATGGAATGGAAAACAATGGAATGGAAAGGAATGGAATGGATTGGAATTGAGATAAATGGAGTGAAGTGAAAAGGGATGGATAGGAATGGAGGGGAATGGATTGGAGGGGAATAGAATGGAACGGAATGAAAATCAGAGGAATTGAATGGAATGCAATGGAATGGTAGGGAAAGGATTGGAGAATAAAGGAATGGAATGGAAATAAATGTAACCAAGAGGAATGGAATGGAGAGGAATGGAATGGAGAGGAATGTAATGTAATGGTATAGATGGAATGGAATGCAATGGGATGGAAAGGAATGGAATGGCAGTGTAGGAAAGGAAGTAGTGGAATGCAATGAAAGGAAGAGGAGAGGAATGGAGAGGAATGAAATGGAACGCAACGGAAGGGAATGGAGAGTAATGGAATGAAAAGGAATGGAATGGTAGGGTAGGAAAGGAAAGGAGTGGAATGGAATAAAAGGGAGAGGAAAGGAATGGAGAGGAATGGAATGGAATGCCACGGAAGGGAATGGAGATTAATGGACTGAGATGAATGGAATGAAATGGAGAGAAATAGAGAGGAATGGAATGGAAGGAAATGGAAATTCGAGGATTGGAATTGAATGAAATGAAAGGGATTGAAAGGAAAGCAATGGAATGGAAAGCCATGCAATGGAGAGAAATGAAACGTAATGGAAAGGAACGGAATGGAGAAGAATGAATTGGAATGGAATGGAATCGAATGGAATGGACTTGAATGAAGTGAAAAGGAATGGAATGGAGTGGAATGAAGCAGAGAGGAATGACATGGAATGGAAAGGAGTGGAGAGGTATGGAATAGAATAGAATGCAATGGAATGGGATGGAATGGAATGCCACGGAATGGATAGGAATGGAATGGAAAGGTATGGAATGGAATGGAATGGAATGAAATGGAAGGGAAAGGAGAGGAATGGAATGGAGTGGAATGGAATGAATGGAGAGGAATGAAATGGAATGGAATGGAATAAAGAGAAATGGAATGGAATGGAAAAGAATGGAATACATAGAAAGGAATGGAATGGTGAATAATGGAATGGAAATGAGCGGAATGAATGTAGTGGAGAGGAATATAATAGAATTAAATGGAATGGAATGGAGAAGAAAGGAATGGAATGGACTGGAATGGAATGGCATGGAATGGTATTGAAAGGAATGGATTGGAATAGAATAGAATAGAAACGAATGGAATGAAATGGAATGGAGAGGAATGGAAAGGAATGGAATTGAATGGAGAGGAATGGAATGGAATGGAGAGGAATCTAATGGAATGGAGAGGAATGGAATCAAAGGGAATGGATGGAAAGTAATATAATTCAATAGAGAGGAATGGAGAGGGTTGGAATGCAATAAACGGAATGGAGTGGGATGAAATGGAATGGAACTTATTGTTGTGGAATGAAATGGAATGAATGAAATGGAAAGGAATGAAGAGGAGAGGAAAGGAATGGAATTGAAGGGAATGAATTGGAATGGAATGGTGTGGAATGGAATTAAGAGGACTGAAATGGAATGGAAAGAAATGGAATAGAAGAGACTGGTATGGAATGGAGAAAAATGGAATGTAAATAAACGGAATAGAATGTAGTGGAGAGAAATATAATGGAATGGAATGGAATGGAATGGAGTGAAAAGGAATGGAATGGGATGGAATGAACTGGAATGGGATGGCATGGACAGGTATGCAAAGAATGGAATGGATTGCAATGGAATGGAATGGAGAGGTATATAATGGAGAGGAATTGAATGGAATGGAATGGGTAACAAAGTCAGGGAATGGAATGGAATGGAGAGGAATGGAATACTATGGAGTGGAGTGGAACGGAATGAAATGAAATGGAATGGAATGGGATGGAATTGAATGGAGAGGAATGGAATGGAATGGAGAGGAATGGAATGGAATGAAATGGAGAGGAATGGAATCCAGGGCAATGGATGGCAAGTAATATAATTCAATGGAAAGGAATGGAGAGGGAAGGAATGCAATAAATGGAATGGAGTGGAGGAAATGGAGTGGAACTTATTGTTGTGGGATGAAAGAAATGGAAAGGAGTGGAGAGGAAAGGAATGGAATGGAATGAACTGGAATGGGATGGTATGGAATTGTATGGAAAGAAATGAAATGTATTGCAGTGGAATGGAATGGAGAAGAATGGAATGCAGAATAACGGAATGGAATTTAATGGGGAGGAACGTAAGGAAATTGAATGGAATGGAGAGGAATGGAATGAAATGAAATGGAATGGAATGGAAAGGAATGGTGAGGAATGGAATGGAATGGAATAGAGAGGAAAGGAATGGAATGGAATGGAATGGAGAGGAATGGAATACAGGGGAATGTAATGGAAAGGAAAAGAATGCAATGGAGAGAAATGGAGAGGGAAGAAATGCAATAATTGGAATGGATAGGGATGGAAAGCAATGGAACGAATTGTTGTGGAATGGAATGGATTGGATGGAATGGAATGGAATTGAGTGGAGAGGAATAAATGGAATGGAGAAGGATGGAATAGAATGGAACGAATTGTGGAATGGACTGAATGGAATAGAATGGAGTGGAGAGGAAAGGAATGTAATGGAATGGAATGAACTCGAATGGTATGGCATGGAAACGTATGGAAAGGAATGGAATAAATTGCAATGGAATGGAATGGAGACGAATGGAATGGAGAGGAATGGAATGGAATGGAATGGGGAGGAATGTAAGAGAATGGAATGGAATGGAGATAAATGGAATGGAGTGGACAGGAATGGAATGAAGCAGAATGGAATGGAATGGAGAGGAATGGAAAGGAATGGAAAGGAATGGAATCCAGGTAAATGGAATGGAAAGGAATAGAATGCAAAGGAGAGGAATGGACAGGGAAGGAATGCAATAAATGGAATGGATAGGGATGGATTGCAATGGAACGAATTGTTGTCAGATGGAATAGAATGGATGGAATGGAATGGAATGGAGTGGAGAGGAAAGGAATGGAATGGAATGGAGAGGAGTGGAATAGAAAGGAATGGAAAGCGAGAATATTAATGGAAAGGAATGAAAGGGAATAGATAGGTAAGGATTGGAAAGGAGTACAATTGAATGGAGAAGAATTGAATGGGAATGGAATGGATTGGAATGGAGAGGAATGGAGTGGAGTGAAAAGGAATGGAAATGAATGGAGAGGAATGGATTGGAAAGGAATAGAATTGAACGGAATGAAAATCAGAGGAATTGAATGGAATGCAATGGCATGGTAGAGAACGGATTAGGGGAATGAATGGAATGGAAAGAAATGCAACTGAGAAGAATGGAATGGAGAGAAACGGAAAGGAGAGGAATGGGATGGAATGGTGTAGAATGGAATGGAATGCAATGAAACGGAAATGAATAGAATGGTAGGGTAAGAAAGGAAAGGAGTGGAATGGAATGGAAGGGATAGGAAAGGAATGGAGAGGAAGGGAATGGAGAGGAATGGAATGGAGAAGAATGGAATGAAATGGAGAGAAATGGAGAGGAATGGAATGGCATTAAATATAATGAAATGGAAAGGGATTGAATGGAATGTATAGGAATGCAATAGATGGGAACGGAATGGAGAGGAATAGAATGGCATTGAATGTTATAAATGAAATGGACTGGAGAGGAATGGACTGGAGAGGAATGGAAGGGAAAGGAATTGAATGGAGAGGAATGGAATGGAATGGAGAGGAATGAAATGGAAAGGAGAGGAATGAAATGCAGTGGAATGTAATGGAAAAAAATGGAATGGAATGGGGAGGAATGGAGAGTGAAGGAATGCAATGGAATGGAATGGAATTGAGAGGAATTGAATGGAATAGAATGGAATGAAATGGAAGGGAGGGAATGGAAAGGAACGCAGTTGAATGCTATAAAGAGACATGGAATGTAGGGGAAGAGAATGGAATGAAATGGGGATGAATGGAGAGGGAAAGAATGGAATGGAATGGAATGGAATGAAGAGGAATGGAAGGGAGGTTGAATGGAGATGAATGTAGTGGAATGGAGTGGAATTGACAAGAATGTAATGGAATGCAATGGGAAGGAATGGAATGAAATGGAAAGGATAAAAATGCCATAGAATGGAATGGACTGGAGAAAAATGGAATGGAATGGAATCCTATGGAAAGAAATGGAGAAGAATGGAATGGAATGGAATGGAATGGAATAGAAAGGAGAGAAATGGAATGGAATGGAATGAAATGAACTGGAATGGACAGGAATGGCAAGTTATGGAATAGAATGGAGAGGAAAAGATTGTAATGGAATAGTATGGAATGGAACGAAATGGAAAGGGATAGAATGGAATGGAATGGTATAGAATGGAACAGAGTGGAGAGGAAAGGAATGTAATGGAACTGAGAGGAATGAAATGGAAGGAAACGGATTGTGGAGTAATGGAATGGAATGGATTGTAATGGAATGGAATTGAGATGAATGAGATGGAGTGGAATGGAGAAGACTGGAGAGAAATGTTGAGAATTGACAGGAATGGAATGGAAAGGAAAGGAATGGAATGGAATGGAAAGGAATGGAGAGGAATGGCATGAAATAGAATGGTATGGAGAGAAATGAAATGGAATGGAATTTGAAGGAATGGAATGGAGAGTAAAGGAATTGAATGAAGAGGAATGAAATGGAATGGAGAGTAATGGAATTGAATGGAGAGGATTGAAATGGAATGGAATGGAGAGGAATGTAATGGAGTGTAATGGAAGGGAATGGTATTGGATGGAATGGAAGGGAATGGAGAGGAATGGAATGGAATGGATTAGAATGGAGTGGAATGGAGTGGAATTGAATGGGATGGAGGGAATGGAATGGATATGAATGTAATGGAATGGAATGAAACGGAAGGGCATGATATGGAATGAAGGGGAATGGATAGGTACGGAATGGAAAGGAATGCAATGGAATGGAAGGGAATGGAGAGGAATGGAATTCAATGGAATGGAATGGAATAAAATCGAAATAATGGAATAGAATGGAATGGAAAGGATTGGAGAGGAATGGAATGCATTGCAATACAATGAAATGGAATTGAGTAAAATGGAATGGATTGGGGGGAGGAATGGAATAGAGTGCAAAGGCATAGAATGGAATACAGAGAAATGGATTGGAGAGGAAAAGAATGGAATGGAATGAAAATAAGAAGAATTTAATGGAATGTAATGGAATGGTAGGGGATGGATTGGAGAGGAATGGAATGGAAAGAAAAGAAATGTAAATAAGAGGAATAGAATGGAGAGGAACAGAATGGATTGGAATGGAGAGGAATGGAATGGAAGGGATGGAAAGGCGAGGATTGGAATTGAATGAAATGAAAGGGATTGGAAGGAAAGCAATGGGATGGAATGCCATAAAATGGAGAGAAATGAAATGTAATGGAAAGGAACGGAATGGAGAGGAATGGAATGGAATGGAATAAAATAGAGAAGAATGAAATGGAATGGAATGGAATTGAATGGAGTGGAATGGAATGGAATGAAGCAGAGGGGAATGGTATGGAATGGAAAGGAATGGAGAGGTATGGAATGGAATAGGATGAAATGGAATGGAATGCCACAGAATGAATAGGAATGGAATGGAGAGGAATGAAATGGAATGGAATGGAATGGAATGGAGAGGAATGGAATGGAATGGCAGGGAATGGAGAGGAAAAAATGGAATGGAGTGGATAGGAAAGGAATGGAATGGAATGGAATGAACTCGAATAGAATGGAAAGGTATGGAAAGGAATGGAATGAATTGCAATGGAATGGAATGGAGATGAATGGAATGGAGAGGAATGGAATGGGGAGGAATATAAAGGAATGGAATGGAATGGAGAGGAATAGAATGGAAAGGACAGGAATGGAATGAAACAGAAAGGATTGGAATAGAATGGAGAGGAATGGAATGGAATGGAGACGAATAGAATTCAGGTGAATGGAATGGAAAGGAATAGAATGCAATGGAGAGAAATGGAGAGGGAAGAAATGCAATAATTGGAATGGATAGGGATGGAAAGCAATGGAACGAATTGTTGTGGAATGGAATGGATTGGATGGAATGGAATGGAATTGAGTGGAGAGGAAAGGAATGGAATGGAATGAAAAGGAATGGAATGGAAAGGAATGGAAAGAGATGATTTTAATAGAATGAAATGAAAGGGATTAGAGAGGAATGGAACGGAAAGGAGTGCAGTGGAATGGAGAGGAATGGAATGGAAGGGAAGGGAATGCAATGGAATGTGAAAGAGTTGAATGGAATGGAATTGAGCGGACCAGAAGGGAATTAAATGAAGAGGAATGGAATGGAATGGAGAGGAAAAGTATGGAAGAGAAAGTAATGTAGAGGAATGGAATGGAAGGGAATAGAATAATGAGGAATGGAATAAAATGGAATGACCTGGAATGGAATGGAAAGGAACAGAATGGAATGGAATGTAGAGGAATAGAATGCAATGGAATGGAAAACAGTGGAATGGAATGGAATGGAATGCGAAGGAAAACAATGGAATGGACTGGAATGGAAAGGTATGGTAATGAATGGAATGAAATGGAAGAAAATGGAATTGAATGCAGTGGAATTGAGAGGAATGGAATCGAATGGAATGGTATGGAAAGGAATGGAATGGAATGGACTGGAATGGAATAGTATGGTAATGAATGAAATGAAATGGAAGAAAATGGAATGGAATGCAATGGAATTGAGAGGAATGGAATAGAATGGAATGGTATGGAAAGGAATGGAATAGAATGGAATGGAAAGGAATGGATTTGAAAGGAATGGAATGGAGAGGAATGGAATGGAATGGAATGATGTGGAGAGGAATTGAATGGAATGGAAAGGAATTAAATGGAGTGGAAAGGAATGGAATGGAGAGGAATGGAGTGGAGAGGAATCGAATGGAATGGATTGAATTTAAGAGGAATGGAATGGAATTCATAAGAATGGTAGGGAATGCATTGGAAAGTAATGGATTGGATAGGAAAGAATTGTTACTGAATAGAATGGAATGGAGACGAACGGAATGTAAAGGAATGGAATGGTAGGGAGAGGGAAAAAATGGGGAGGAAGGGAATAGAAGAGAGAAAGGGAATGCAGAGGAATGAAATGGAGGAATGGACTGGTATGTAATAGAAGGGAATAGAGAGGTATGGAATGAAAAGGAATGGAATGGAATGGAGTAGAGAGGAAAGAAATGCAATGAAATGGAGAGGAATGGAATGGAAGGGAATGGAAAACGAGGATTTTAATGAAATGGAATGAAAGGGAATAGAGAGGAAAGGAATGGAAAGGAGTGCAATGGAATTGAGAGGGATGGAATGGAATGGATTGGAATGGAATGGAAGGGAATGCAATGGAATGGAAAAGAGTGGAATGTAATGGAATTGAGTGGACCAGAAGGGAATTATATGGATAGGAATGGAATGGAATGGAGAGGACAGGTATGGAATAGAAAGGAATGTAGAGGAATGGAATGGAAAGGAATAGAATAATGAGGAATGGATTTAAATAGAATGACCTGGAATGGCACAGAATGGAATGGAGAGGAATGGAATGGAACAGAATGGAATGGAGAGGAATAGAATGGGATGAAATGGATTAGCTAGGCTTGTAATGATATAAAATGGAAAGAAATGAAATGGAATGGAGAGGAATGAATGGGGAAGGATGAAATGGTATAGAATGGAATGGAATGAATTGGAAGGGAGAGGTAAGGAATGGAATGAATGGAATGCTATGGAGAGGAATGGGTTGTAGGAGAATGGAATGATTGGAATGAAATGGAATGGAGAGGGATGTAAAAGAATGAAATGGAATGGAACATAGAGGAATGGAATGGATAGAATGTAGATGAATGGAACGGAGGGAAATGGAGACATATGGAGAGGAATAACAGGAAAGGATTGGAATGGAATGGAATGAAATGCATAGGACTGGAATGAATTGGAAAGGA